>NC_065598.1:108961302-109264332 GCF_024542745.1 Macaca thibetana thibetana
TTTTTCTTTTTGCTTAGTCTTGCTTTGGCTATGCGGGCTCTTATTTGGTTCCATATGAATTTTAGGATTGTTTTTTCTAGTTCTGTGAAGCATGATGATGGGGTTTTGATGAGAATTGTGTTAAATTTATAGATTGCTTTTGGCGGTATGGTCATTTTCACAATATTGATTCTAGCCATCCATGAGCACAGGATGTGTTTTCATTTGTTTGTTTCATCTATGATTTGTTTGGGCAGTGTTTTATAGTTTTCCTGGTGGAGATCTTTCACCTCCTTGGTGAAGTATATTCCTAAGTATTTTATTTGTTGGTGCAGGCTACAATTAAGTTGAGTGAATATAAAAATGTAAGGGGGTGATAGGATTATAAAAGTTGGAATGCATAAATAGGCTTTATGTAAAGAGGTGTATGTTGTTTGCCTAAACATTTTATAATAATGGATATTGTGCCTGGCTTGAAACATTTCCCCTACCTAGTGTTGTAAAATCAAAACCTTCTAATGAAGTACTAATGAGGGCTACAGTTAAGAATGTAAGAGTTGATAAAATGAATGTGAAAGCTTGTAGAATAATTGGTATGTTTTAATTGGCTTTACATGAAGCAGTTCCATCTATTTTACCTAATTGCATTATGAGGATGGACTTGGGAGTGTTTCCCCTACATAGTATTGCAAAACAGAAGATATGTAAATCTTCCCTTGAGGCAATGTTAATTAGATCTACTAAATGGGAACCTGTAAGATTGCCAAGCCCACACAGTGTAGAATAGAAGCTGGAGTGCTGGTAGGGACAAATTCACTGTGTGACAGCCCCATGTGAAATGTAGGCTGAGGCTTAAGGCAAACGCCTGAGAGTACCTCCCAACATTGACTACTGGGTCTTTGGGCTAAAAAAGTTCCACTAGATGGGTAATTCTTAGCTTTCTATTGGATGTTAATTGAAACTGCCACTATGACTAAAGGACATAAAATAATCTTTAAATCTGAAATCCTCATGGTGTCTTGGGTGATGTCACTCTAATAAGAATGATAGTGCCCAGAAGAGGTCCTTAAGAAAATTGAAATGTTTTATACAGGATTATGCTACCTAAGGAATGTGAGAGGAGATATTCAAGAGCAGAGAGCCTCTTTTCCCCTAGGACTGATTCTTGAACTGTGTGAGGAACTACTAGATTGTATCATCATTTACACAGTGCCCTATAAACAACTCTCAATTGATCAACAAACAGCTGCTTGGTTTGTGGAGAGCAATATTAAGGTGATCAGACAAAAATCCTGTTTAGAAGGCCACTGTAATCAAAGAAAGTAAAAAATAATTAGGTCGGTGGGCTGAATTACATGCTGTTTTTCTAGCAGTGATAAAAGAATGGAAAAGTGGTAAAAAGCCCCTTTGTTTGGGTTTTTACTAATTCACAGGCAGTGTCCAACAGCGTGGCCATATGGTCAGGCATAAGGATAATGCAAATCTGGCCAATTTACTAAAAAGATACCCACAAGGGACACAGATCTATGGATACCTGAAGGATGCATTAAAGTAGAACATGTCAACACCCATCAGAACTCCTTTCCATGTTCAGAAGGTGATTAGAATCAACAAGCAGATTTCCTAAGTAATTGCTTAACATGGCCACCTAGGTCCATGAAAGTAGTGGACACAGGATACTACAGCAATGCAGAAGTGGACTGAATCTAGGCATGTTCCTCTTGCACCTTCTGAGGCACAAAGTACCAACAAGAACTATTCTGTCTCCCTGCAGCGCAGAGACAGAAACTGCTGATGGCTATGTGGCAGATTCTCTTGAGGGAAGGCCCTGAACATAACTGTCAAATGATATGAATGCTGGTAGCCCTGGGGGACTACACATGAGACTTGACAGGAATAGACACTGGGTGGTTGGCTTTGTCCCATTGACTTGGAACCCAGAAATAACCAAGTCATGGCAAGTCGTAGTGATGCCTGCCCTTAATAATATGAGTAAGGGTAGATTTTGTTGGGAATGCAAAGTGAATACCTCTGTCATTTTTACTGATTTGTTCTGTAATTAAACTAAATTATACCACGATCATATTGCAATTGGGAGATTGAGTTAAAGCATCCTTATAATGTAATACCTGAGGAAGAACTAGACTTAACTAGTCATAAGCGTACTTCTGTGCTAAATAGTTCTGCACAAGCTTATCATAAGGTGCAAATAGTAGTAGATGAAGGGGAAGAAAGAATAATCAAATTAATGCAAGAATATAGAAATGTATATAATGGATTTATAGAACAAAATGAATTTATAGAACAACAAATTGGTTGGTTGTTTTAATCTATTTCTATTCCACATGGCTTCTTTAAATGTTAGGCATATTCATATCAGTACTATTGCTATATATGTTCTATAACTGTTAAACCAAATGTAAATGCTATGACAGATATGATTGTTTTACTGTAAGGGGTCCATGTTCAGAAACTAGGGAGCGAACTGTGAAATTTTACATATCTATAGATAGATAGATAAATAGGTAGGTAGGCAGATAGATAGATAGATAGATAGATAGATAGATAGATAGATAGATAGAGATCTATTTCTGCCCTCAGATCTCTTAAACTGTTCTAATTTCCTAAGCAATAAAGGTAATAGGGGCATCTTTTATTCTAATGAGGCAACTTTTTATGGGCTCCTGGATGGAAGCTGGTCACCAGAAAGATCAAGTCATTATTAGATGCTTGAAACTTTCAACTCCACTGCTCATCTTCCTGGGAGGGGAGTGGTGCTGGTGACTGAGTTAATAATTGATCATGTCTACATGATAAAGCCATAAAAATCCCCAAAGTATGGGGTTTGGAGAGCTTCTAGGTTGGCAAACACATGCACACCCTGGGAGGGCGGCTCATTCCACTTCCACAGGGACATGCATTTATCATCTCACCTCACAATTTGATTTCTAGATATTTGCCCAGCTAAATAAAAAGGTATATGCTCACAAAGACTTGTTGACAAATATTTATAGAAATATTATCTATGATAGCTAAAAGCTAGACTTAATTCAAATGTACATGAGTGGGTGAATGGCTAAATTACTATAACCATAAAATAGCATATGACTCATACACTTAAAAAACAAGATATTAATACACATGAAAGCCTGTATGAATATAAAACATTATGCTGAATAAAAAAGCTATATATAAGACACATTTATGTTGTAATTTTACTTATAAGAAATTCAAAAGCAGGCAAAACTAATATATAGTGATGAAAGGCAGGTAAGTGTCTGTCTTTGGCTGAGGGTGTTGGGGAGGAGTGTGAGTGATACTTTTGGTGATAGAAATGTTTTGTGTTTTGTGATGGTGATTACATGGGCGTTATTTGTTGAAATTCCTTGAATTGTATACTTAAAATAGGCATATTTATTTTTTGTATATTATTCCTTAATAAATTTTATTTAAAAAGTTAAAAAAAACCATTATGATAGACAAAGCTATAAATAAATGAAAATGAAAACAAAACAAAAGCCAGATGTGGTACTTAGCCATGGAGACTAATGATAATTTTATACATCATAAACTATGACAGTTACTATGTATAAAAACTGCTATTAGCAGGTATCATCAATAAGACTGTAAAACAGGAAGACTGCTTTACCCCGGGGCTTTAGAGAAGACTTTGTCAGGAAGTGACATTTGTGACAAGATATGAATTATGAGCAGAGATTAACTATGTAAAGGGGGAATGATGATGTACAGGGGAAGAATGTTCCCAACTGCAAGAAGAGCATGCGCTATGTCCTGGTGGGAAGTAAAGTCAGCTCAGACTCGGGGCACAAAAAAACTGGCTGGAATTTGATTGAGATAAAGATGAAGATGTATCCAATAACATACCCCATCTTTCATGATGTGATTATTGTACATTGCATGCCTGTATCAAAACATCTCATGTACCCCATAAACATATATAACTACTATGTACTCACAAAAATTAAATTTAAATAAATAAACATTATCTAAATTAGATATGGGTGAGATTCAAGGTGCAATTCATCCTGAAGCAAATTGCTTTCCAGCTGTGGACCAAATCAAACATGTTATATGCTTCCAAAATACGATGATGGGACAGGCATAGGATAGACATTTCTATTCCAGAACAGAGAAATCAGAACAAAGAAAGGGATAACAGGTCCCAAGTAAGTCTGAAATCTGACATGGTAAACAACATTAAATCTTACAGATTGAGAGAATAATTTCCCTTAACTCTGTGCCCCACATTCCAGACACACTGGGGTGATGGTTTTCCCCAAGACTCTGGGAGGCTCCACGCCCATGACTCCATTAGACATTGCCCTAGTGGGGACCCTGAAGTGGTCCCACTCTTGTGGCAGCCCTTTGCCAGGATCATACACCAAAGGCTCCAGGCTGGACCATCCTTTAAAATCTAGGTCGAGGTAGCCACACTTCCACAGCTATGCACTCCGCACACTGGCAGTGACAGTAGTGCATGGACACTGTCAAGGTTTCGCACCTGCACCCTCCAAAGGGGCAGCCACCATGATCTGCACTGTACCTGGGGCCACTGGAGCCACACCTGGGGCAGCTAAGGAGCACTGCGCCAGAATACTCTCAGGCCCTTGCACACTTGGTCTGTGATGAGAGGGCAGCCATGATCTCCAAAATGTCCAGGGTCATTCTTTCATTATTTTGATGAATAACACCTGGCTTCCACTGAGTTGGCCAATTCATATTAATGTCCTTATCAAACAGTCATTTGGCTACACCATTGTCCTCTTCCAAATAGCATTTTCTATTTTTTCCAATATGGATAGGCCAAGAATTTTCCAAATTTTTAAGTTCAGCTTCCCTCCTGATTAACAATCCTTTCTTTAAGTAATTTCTTTCTTCTTATGTCACACCTTCAACACTTAGCTTGGAAGTTTGTTTAGCCAAATATTCAATTTCATTGCTCACAAGTTCTACCATCCACAAAACACTAGGACATTCAGTTACCTTTTTGTCACTTCATAACAAGGATCACCTTTCCTTCAGTTTCCAATAACATGTTCCTCATTTCCATCTGAAACATTATCAGAATTTCCTTTATCATCCATACTCCTACCAACATTCTGATCAGAATTACTCAGGTATTCTCTAAGACTAAGGCTTTCTCTACAGCTTTCCCCCTTTCCATCTGAGCCCTCACCAAAATGACACTTACCAATCTATTTTTGGCAATGTGGGCTTTATCAAGTATGCTTTAAATTCTTCCAGCCTCTATCTAATATTCAGTTTCAAAGCCACTTCCACATTTTTAGATATTTGTTATAGCACCCTTACTTCTCAGTACCAATTTTCTGTCTCCATCCAGTTGAGCTGCTATAACAAAATACCATAAATTGAGTAGCTTATGAACAACAGAAATTTATTTCTCACAGTTCTGAAAGCTGGGCAGTCCAAGATCAAGGTGCTGGCAAATTCGGTGTTTGGTGGGGGCCCTCTTCTTTATTCATAGATGGTTCCTTCTAGTTGTGTCCTCACATGGTAGAAGGGGCAGACTAAGTCTCTGGGGGCTTTTTCATAAGGGCACTGATCCCATTCATGAAGGCTCCACCCTCATGACCTAATTACTTCCCAAAGGCCTCTACCCATTACTCAGTTTCAAAATGACTTTTACATTTTTAGATATAATCCTCATACGATCACATTGGTCATCAAGTTTCAATATATGAACTCTGAGAAGACACATTCATACCCTACCAGTGTCCCCGAGACAACTAAATGGAGTTGTTAAGGTGAAGATATAAATTTGAAATTTGAACCGATTGTATTTCTCATCTTTGCCCTTTTTTTCTAGTCCCTTTTCTATCTTTAAATGATTTTTCTCTTTGTTTGAAAACTCAGGGCACAATTGTTGTCTACCTAAAGTTAGATGATGAGCACAGTATATTATGTAAATTATAGAGCATTTTACAGAGTCAGTGCAGTGCTATGGGACTGATGTCAGTATGAAGGACATTGAGGTCGGAAATCAGCCTGCGCTATAGATGTGTCTAAAAGCAATATATCTATTTGTAAAAGTTGAGGTGAAGCTTATTAGTAAGCTCAATAATTTATAGTCAACAAATATCTTCTGAGCAACTACCAAGTGCAAGCATATTCTAGATACTGCAAGACATATAAATAGTATGTTGTCTAATAATGGGTTTAAGAATGAAAAATAAAAAAGAACCAAAGACATCATGTCCTCTTGGAAATTAACCAAGTATAGTGTCAAGGTGACATTTAATTTCACATAGTATTAGACTCAAAAACAGTAGTAGAATTCATTATTTCTGCTGTCTACCAAATGCCTCCTCACTCCAATTCAGGAACTATAACACTGAGATATACCCAGGATACCTAGGATATATCCAGAAGCCATTTCTGAAAGCACAACAGTCTCACTGTTTAATCTTGAAAAATTGAGCACATTTTGCATTCTGTTTCTCAATGTATTTATACTTGTTTATATGTGAAATATTTCCAATTACTTAAAATAAATAAAAATGATACTTCAGAAAGATGTGATGCTTGTCCTGTGGGATCATCTATTCTCTAACTTAATCCAACATACTGTAAACTATGTATAATCTAGTTTGAAACATATGATACCATAGGTAAACCTCAGTTTAAGAAACAGACATGTTAACAAAAAATTGACTATAATTTAAAAAAAAAATTACAGCATGCTGTTTCCAATTTATTTTTCATTATAGATTTTGAGATCTCTTTCTTTAGAATAATTATATGTATAATCGTGACATGTATGTTTACCAGCCAAACACTGGAACAGAGAACAATGAGCATTTTCATTAGATAGACCACTGTTTATATTTATGTTGTGATAGCTACTTAAGAAAGTTCTGTTGCTTTGACTAGAACTATGAACACATAAAAATATTTGCTGCCGGGCGCGGTGGCTCAAGCCTGTAATCCCAGCACTTTGGGAGGCCGAGACGGGCGGATCACGAGATCAGGAGATCGAGACCATCCTGGCTAATACGGTGAAACCCCGTCTCTACCAAAAAAATACAAAAAACTAGCCGGGCGAGGTGGCGGGCGCCTGTAGTCCCAGCTACTCGGGAGGCTGAGGCAGGAGAATGGCCGGAACCCGGGAGGCGGAGCTTGCAGTGAGCTGAGATCCGGCCACTGCACTCCAGCCTGGGCGACAGAGGAGACTCCGTCTCAAAAAAAAAAAAAAAAAAAAAAAAAAAAAAAAAAAAAAAAATATTTGCTAATCTGACTCCTGAGTATGATTTAAAACTACTGGCAAAAATTAAAATGCATATTTGAAATACAAGCATATTTTTATTATCATACATGATTGTAAGAGCAAGGTACTATTTCTTTGCCAGTGACATGAAATAGTGAACTCTGACAGCTAAATCAATAAACCCCACACATACTTATATGTGAATACCTATCTGGTAGATTGTCAGCATATTGTACGTATCTGATTGAACAATAAGGAGGCTCCCCAAACCCCTATCAAAATAACCTGGAAGCATTTCTAACAATTTGAAATGTAAAAAAAATTATTTTTTGGCCTGGCACAGTGGCTCACGCCTGTAATCCCAGCACTTTGGGAAGTCAAAGCGTGTGGATCACTTGAGGTCAGAAGTTCGAGACCAACCTGGCCAAATGGTGAAACACCGTCTCTACCACAAAGAAAGAAAAAACGTTAGCCGGGCATGGTGGTACATGCCTGTAGTCCCAGCTACTCGGGAGGCTGAAGCAGGAGAATCACTTGAACATGGGAGGCAGAAGCTGGTGTGAGCAGAGATCACGCAGCTGTACTCCAGCCTGGGCAACAGAGCAAGATTCCCATCTCAAAAAAACAAAAAAAAAAACAAAAAAACAGACTTTATTTTTTAATTTTTAGTTTTTGTGGGTATACAGTAGGTGTATATATTTGTATATATTTAAGAAGTGCCTGAAATGTTTTGATACAGAAATGCAATGTGAGATAAGCACATCATGGAGAATGGGGTATCCACCCCCTCAAGCATTAATCCTTTGTGTTATAAACAATCCAGTTAAACTCTTTTACTTATTTTCAAGCGTATAATTAAGTTACAATTGACTATAGATACCCAGTTGTAGTATCAAATAGTAAATCTAATTCATACTTCTCAATTATTATTTGTACACATTAACCATCTCCCCCACCAACTCCAGCCTCCCCTAACCTTCTCAGCCTCTGGTAACAATCCTTCTACCCTCTATCCCCATAAATTCAATTGTTTTGAGTTTTAGATCCCACAAATAAGTGAGAACATGTGATGTTAGCCTTTCTGTACCTGGCTTATTTCATTTAACATAATGATCTTCAGTTCCATCCATGTTGTTGCAAATGACAGGATCTCATTTTTTTTAAGGCTGAATAGAACTCCGTTGTGTATAAGTACCACATGCTCTATATTCATTCATCTGCTGATGGACACTTAGGTGGCTTCCAAATTTTAGCTATTGTGAACAGTGCTGCAACAAACATAAAAGTACAGACATCTCTTCAATATTCTGATTTCCTTTCTTTTGGGTATATACCCAGCAGTGGGATTGCTGAATCAAATGGTAGCTCTCTTTTTAATTTTTTGAGGAACCTCCAAACAGTTCTCTATAGTGGTGGGAGTAATTTGCAACCCCACCAACAGTGTACAGGGGTTCATTTTTCTTCACATCCTTGCCAGCATGTGTTATTGTCCGTCTTTTGGATAATAGTCATTTTAACTGGAATGAGATGATATCTCATTATAGTTTTGATTTGTAATTCTCTGATGATCAAAGTGAGCACCTTTCATTATGCCTGTTTGCCATTTGTACCTCTCTTTTTTTACAGAATTGTCTATTTTTCCCATAGAGCTGTTTAAGCTACTTATATATTCTAGTTATTAATCCCTTGTCATATAGGTATTTTGCAAATATTTTCTCCCATTCTGTGGATTGTCTCTTCACTTTGTTGATTGCAGCCTTTGCAGTGCAGAGCAATACCCTGTAAGTACAGGTGACCAAAGTGAACTTGGAAAAATGGGATCACATCAAGTTAAAAAGCTTCTGCACAGCAAAAGCTGCAATCAACAAAGTGAAGAAACAATCTTATTGTACTATGTCTTGAAAAGTGGTTGTTTTTATTATTTTTGATTGGTTCATTGTTTAGATAGTTGTTAACTTGGTGTCCTTGCCAGGAGACAATTGGTAGAGACCTCTAGTCCACCATCTTGCTCCACCTCCTCTCCCGAGATCCAGAATTTAAAACTTGAATATGGTTATAACATAGGCAACAGAAAAATAATCAACTTTATTATATATTGTTTTGAAAAAGACAGCAAGAGCAGCAGTGTTGACAGCAGTAAAAGCAGCACCCATCCCCTACCACTTGGGTAGAGATCGTACTCTCCTCACCTGTGCAGTTCCCATTGATAGAGCAGTAGCAAAAGTGAGTCTCTCCATTCCAGTCGAGGAACCAAGATAATGGGAAAAATGTTGCTATCACATTCTAAACATAAACCAAAGTTTTAAACCAGAGGTATACTTAAACAAATGATTCAAAACCAAAGCAAATAAGCACACATGAGACCCAAACCAAGAAGCCTTTTGTGACTTTAACTAAGGTCTTCAAAGAGGGAACAAAAGCTGCAACCTTTCCAAACTCCAGACTACTTCCAATGACAGCTTAAAGAAAGGAATATCTTGCTAGCTGCAAATGGGGTACAACTCACAGCTCTGTTTAGCTATATTTCCTATGGTCCCAACTTCTTAGGTGGCCATCTACCTCCTTAGGTGTGTGCCCCTACCTAAAAAATGAAAAGAGACAAACAGTAGGTAAGACAGGAAATCAAAAGCTGTTCATGGGAACAGAAAGATACAAACAAATGGGTGCCCCAAAAGGTCAGGAGTCATACTAATGTAAATTAAAAGCAAGTATTTCGAACTATTTTTTAGAAACGTTTCTTTTTCCTCTTGACTTAAAGGATTTCCATTTCCAGAGGACTGGCTCCCTGACCTGTAATCAAAACTGGATCATGGCAATGAAAGTGTGAATGCTAGCCAGTACACTATAGGATGAAGTGCCCTTTGGCAAAATTTACAGGGAATCCAAAGCAGGCAGTTTGCACATTCAAAGGATTTTAACTTTTAAATCTGATTTCTGCTTTTTAAATCTTACCTAGGAAGTTACTAAGGCTATATTTCTGTTGTATCTTTTCATAGGTACTAAAAAGATCACTGTTTAAGATAACAGCTCTCTAAAACTTTTTTTTTATATATAGACCATTTATTTGTCTGTGAGCTAAAGCTATGAGGACTGGCTGCTGGGCTTCCATGAAGCCTTGCACACAACTTGCTGTGAGCTTCTGTCTTTTGTTTTAAGCCTCTCGATCCTGGAGTCTGGACAGTTGGCCATGATGATGTCTGGGGTCATATGTGTCTGCAGTACCTGGGCCACCAGCTACAAGGAGAGCTTAGCCCAATATGGCTCCATCCTTCCTGGCCCAGCTCTGCTTCCTGGCCATGCTGGGAGGGGTTGGATCCTCTAGGCATCATCTTCACAGCTCTATCCTCTGTCCTTGGCTCTGTACCTGGTGTGTAAATCCAAAACCCAGATAGGCCTTGCCGTTCTTAGCTTCTCTGGGTGCCATGTGGGAACTCTGGACAAATGTGTTTGTGAAGAGAAAGGGGAGGGTACTTGTGTCCAGTATTGCAAAGACCTTGGTTAAGACAAGATTGGTTGATGCAAGGTTAGCCAATTTTTGCTTTTTCAGTAGAAAAAATAAGTGGCTAGCTTTGTTTTCCATAAACAATTCAGATATAATTGTTAAGAATGAGTAAATTAGGTACATGTAAATTAAATAAATGTTTATAAATAAAACTTGGTTTCAAAAATCTATTCAGTAGTTTAAAACTATAAAGGTATGTTATGCTCAATTAAGTAATAGATAATCATGAAATAACTGAGTCATTTTAAGTAAAAATACTGAAATATTAATTATTAAACATAAGTTTAAGTTTAAGCATATGTACTTTGACATTTTGTTTTTATATGGTACAGAAAATTTAAATATATCTGGATCTTCCGGAAAACACTTTAAAAATTGAGAAAAACATCTTCCTAGAAATTATAAAATGATTTTCATCCCTGAATACTGATATAAAACAATTCAAAAGCACATGCTTCTTAGATTTTCACTAGAAATTAAGGTTACTAAGACTTATAATTGTAATTAATATATGTAATTAAAACTACTAAATATAAGAAACTAATAAATATACTAAATATAAAACCACCAAATATACATAGTATATAATGAAAATAAGATGTTATAAGGTATGAGGATCTGTTTTTTGTTGAGAAAAAATGATTTTTGTCTAGGTGGAAGTTATTTAAAGGTTGTTTCTCAAGAAAAGTTAATGAGTAAAGGAATGAATGTTATAGATAAAAATAAATGGATATTAAAAGTTGAAAAAATATGGAAAAAATGTAAGAGATTCAAGAAGGTTTATAGTAATCTTATCTTGTGTGGTGAAAGCTGACTGAGGTAGAATGGATTTGTTTATAAGGTTTTATTAAAATTAGCTTTAGTATTAATAGTATCCTGGTACAAAACTAAAATGTAGTGTTCTTTTTTATAAAATTTTTTCACGTAATACTGATAAAAGATAATAAATATTTTTGCTCATCTTTAGAGTAAACTACGAAAAAAAAAAGAGGAGAGAGAGACAGAAACATTCTGTGTGCCTCATGCTGTCTTTTTTGGTCTTTTGGTCATTTCTGAAACTGAGTCTCCTCTCTATCAGTGAGTAAAGGTTTTTGTTTTCTGAAATCTTTTAATTATCATTTTGGTTCAACAAATGACTATTATTACACAGGGACCGTGATTCTATTTTTGATCAAGTGTTTTGAACCTTTATTTTTGATAAACTTTCCAAATCAAATACAAAATTAAGTCTTTTTGACCTCAGACTAACTTTGGAATGTTTTAGAGGGTTCCAAAACATTTTAAATCTTTTTCAAATTGTATTTGTAAAAATATGTTATTATACGTTCCAAATTTTATATGTTTTTTGAAATTCTGGTATATCTTTGTATATGTTATCAGCAAAAATTATGATTATTATGTTAAATTGTTGTAGGCCACATAAAATAACCAGATTTCCCTGTAAATTGTGTCTTTAAGTATGACTATTTTAAGTCTTGTCCTCAGTTAATTGCCTTATTTTGGTATTCTTTATAAAAGCATTTTACAGTCAACTGAAGCCCCAAATTTGCTTCTTCGTCAATGAAGTTTATGGAAAGGACCCTGACAAGTACTCTTAGAAACAAGTGTCTTGATATTAGCCCTTTGCCAGATGGGTAGATTGCAAATTTTCTCCCATCCTGTGGGTTGCCTGTTCACTCTGATGATAGTTTCTTCTGCTGTGCAGAAGCTCTTTAGTTTAATTAGATCCCATTGGTCAATTTTGGCTTTTGTTGGAATTGCTTTTGGTGTTTTAGTCATGAAGTCTTTGCCCATGCCTATGTCTGGAATGGTATTGCCTAAGTTTTCTTCTAGGGTTTTTATGATTTTGGGTTTTACATTTAAGTCTTTAATCCATCTTGGGTTAATTTTTGTATACGGTATAAGAAAGGTGTCCAGTTTCTGTTTTCTGCATATGACTAGCCAGTTTTCCCAGCCCCATTTATTAACTAGGGAATCCTTTCCCCATTGTTTGTTTTTGTCAGGTTTGTGGAAGATCAGATGGTTGCAGATGTGTGGTGTTATTTCTGAGGTCTCTGTTCTGTTCCATTGTTCTATATATCGTTTTGGTAACAGTACCATGCTGTTTTGGTTACTGTAGGCTTGTCTACAAGGAACTGAAACAAATTTACAAGAAAGAAACAACCCATCAAAAAGTGGGTGAAGGATATGAATAGACACTTTTCAAAGGAAGACATTTATGTAGCCAACAAACATATGAAAAAAAAATCATCATGACTGGTCATTAGAGAAACGCAAATTAACACCACAATGAGATACCATCTCACACCAGTTAAAATGGCAATTATTAAAATCTCAGGAAACAACAGATGCTGGGGAGGCTGTGGAGAAATAGGAATGCTTTTACACTGTTGGTGGGAGTGGAAATTAGTTCAACCATTGTGGAAGACATTGTGATGATTCATCAAGGATCTAGAACCAGAAATACCATTTGACCCAGCAATCCCATTACTGGGTATATACCCAAAGGATTATAAATCATTCTACTATAAAGGCACATGCACACCTATGCTTATTGCAGCTCTATTTACAATAGCAAGGACTTTGAACCAACCCAATGCCCATCAATCATAGACTGGATAAAGAAAATGTGGCACATACACACCATGGAATACGATGCAGCCAAAAAAAAGAATGAATTCATGTCCTTTGTAGGATGGAGGAAGTTAGAAGCCATCATTCTCAGCAAACTAAAACAGGAACAGAAAGCCAAACACTGCATGTTCTCACTCGTAAGTGGGAGTTGAACAATGAGAATACATGGACACAGGGAGGGGAACATCACATACCAGGGCCTGTCGGGAGGTAGGGGGCAAAGGAGGGAGAGCATTAGGACAAATACCTAATGTATGAAGGGATTAAAACCTAGATGATGGGTTGATGGGTGCAGCAAACCACCATGGCACATATATACCTATGTAACAAACCTGTACGTCTTGTACATGTATCCCAGAACTTAAAGTAAAAATTTTTTTTAAAAAGAAGTTTAATAAAAACAAAAAGTATTTTTTTTTTTTATCACTTTAAGACCATATCATTGTACTGGGTAAATATTTCAGAAGTCTAAGAGAAATAGGAGACTGATAAAATTGCTAACCGAACATCAATCAAAACAAGAATTAATTTCATGGGTCTAAACTGATGGGCCAAAATGATGACATTTTTGTTTGAATTATTGCTGATTCTTTTTATGTTTTGTTTCCCAGAGTTAAGAAAGCTTTCTTTCTTTCTCTTAGCTTTACAGTAATTTGATAAAGTATACGTTTGTGAACAAAACAAAACATTTACCTTTCTCCTTACCTGGTCCCCCTAGAACTTGAAAACTATTCATGAGTATTCTTATTTCATGGCAAAATATTTATTTGCATAAGTTAAATAAAAATTTGTTTTCTTTTGCAACAGGACACAATTGGAGACTCTGATTATTTTACCAAGACATTGACTGAAATGTTATGTTTTCAGATATACCTAAATTGCTTTGAAGGAATGAGGTTGACTTTATAAAGCCAATATACTTGGAAAAAGACTGGCCTGGTAGCTTGTGTACACAGTTTCCTTACAAGGCTCCTGGCCTTGGGTAAGTAATAACTGTCATATTCTGGCAGTCCCAGGAACCTCAGGGTATTTGAGGGACCTCAAAAAGAGAGGAATTCACCAAATCCATACATGTATTACAGACACAGTCTGATGATGAGTTCTTGGCTTGGCTCCTAAACTTTTGATAGGCTTTTAAAAGTCTAATCTGATATTTCTTGTGAAAAGTTCCAGCAAATCCAATTGCAAAAGAAACGATATGAGATAAATTACTCTTCTTACTGTACTTTATGCAAATAGTCAGCTCAAGTTTATTAGTCCAAATATATTTAACAAATAAATTAGTCTTGTTGCAAATATATTTGGTAGAAATGGGGGACTGGAGCGAGAAAAATGATATTTCTGAACAAAATCTATAGTACACTCATTATTAGATTCCAGCTCATTGGTTTTTGATATTGTAACCAATCAACAGGTTCACCTTGCCTGCCGCCTAGACAGAGCTGATTTATCAAGACAGGGAATTGCAGTGAAGAAAGAATAATTTACCCAGAGCCAGCTGTGTGGGAGACAGGAGTTTTATTATTACTCAAATTAGTCTCCCTGAGCATTTGGGGATCTTTTGAAAGATAATTTGGTGGGTAGGGGTTTGGGAAGTGGGGAATCCTGATTGATCAGGTTGGAGATGGAATCAAAGGGGGTCAAAGTAGGTTTTTCTTGGTGTCTTTTGTTCCTAGGTGGGATCAAAGAACTGGCTGAGCCAATTACAGGTCTGGGTATTGTCAGCTGGTGAATCAAGTCTGCAACATATCTCAATCACTGACCTTAGGTTTTACAATAGTGATGTTATTCCCAGGAGCAATTTGAGGAGGTTCAGATTCTTGCAGCAAGAGGTGCATGGCATCTAAACCATAATTTTTAATCTTGTAGCTCATTCGTTAGTCCTACAAAGACATACTGGTCCTCAGGCAAGAAGGGGCTCTTTTTGGGAAAGAGCTATTATCAATTTTGTTTCAATGTCAAACTATAAACTAAATTCCTTCCCAAGGTAAGTTCGGCCTACACTCAGGAATGAATGAGGGCAGCTTAAATATTGGAAGCAAGATGGAGTTGGTCAGGTCTGATCTCTTTCACTGTCATAATTTCCTCAGTTAGAATTTTTGCAAAGGCAATTTCAATCTTTTATTATTTACCAGCAATTTGAACTGGATCTGAATTTTTTGTGGTTTCTTCCAATATCTGGCTGTGAGTTGCCAAATTAACATTTTCTTTTTTTTTTTCTCCAATCCTTCTGCATCACTAAAATTAAAAGTATATTTTCCTTGAAGCCTTATAAACTGATCAATAGACTCCAGAGAAATCACAATGATGGCATGTGTATGTATAACTTTTATGCTTGAAAAATCTGTCAGATTACCACTGTCTTCCCTGCTACAAGTGAAGATGCTTCAAACTCATTTCAGAAATCTTCTAAACTCACTGCCCTCTAGACTCAAGAAAAACTAGCTTACAGACTACTACAGACATTAATCTTTGTTTTTCTTCTGTTTCCATAGAAATGCCTCTTATTAAAGATCTGTTTGCTGCATCATATATACAGGCTGAGTTTTCTCAGTCTAATTGCAATGCCATCTCCTGAAATGAAACACAAGTGTTTAACTGAACTAATCTATTCCCAGGACTAAGAAACTGATTTAAAATGATATGAAACAGTGTACTAAAATTTGTTCCTTTTTGCTTGTTCTTCCCTTTGCCAATCTCTTATCTCATAACTTCTAGACCCAACTTTTCTATAGCTACCAATTCTACTTTAATATGTACAACTTTCTGAAAATGAAGATTCAAATGGGGAAATGAAAGAAACAAATATTTCACCCAAAACATACTTTTGTAGCATATTTTAAGATGACTAATGAGAGGGGCTACACATACAAAAGAATAGCTGAAAACCTGCATTTTGTGGAGGAGATTTGCATCTGTAGAGGAAATCTACATTAGTAAAGTGAAGTAAACAACAGATGCAAACATCCTTTCTCTGAGCACCTACCTACTCACCACCTTGGATATAGAAAAGATTATCTAACAGGAAAAGGAGACCGAAGGTCTGTCAGAGAAACTTGTACCACAGGCTACCATCTTTTCTTTTTGAGAGATGCTACCTGTGAGGTTTTATCTGCATAACAAGATGACCTTTGCTCTATACCTTTCCTCCTCTCTCCCTTTCATGCCCTTTAGGCATCTGATCCCTCCTTTGAGCCCCATACTCTGAGAATGACTCCTGTGCCCACATGAATGTTAAATTGGTATCTGGTTTTTTTTTTTTTCTGTTTGTCTATTATTAGTTTGTTTTATAAACTCAAATTATTGAAACTTCAGAAAAGATTGAGAAGAAAACTATTTTTGTCTCTACAAAGTCAACTGATTTTCTTTCTGGAAGCATTCATCTAAGTACAATTCTAGCATTATGAGGTTGAAGATATTCTGATATTTTATAAGACTTAACAACAATAATATTTCACATTGAATTAATGTTCTCTTAAAGTTTTAAGAATTGACTACTCAGCACGTGGTGAATAACTTTTAGTTTTAATGTTCTTTGATGATGGAAGCAGTCTCAGAATTCAAAAGTTGCTCACACTCCATTTAACATTACAGTTAAATGGAATTACAATCAGCTTGAATAAAGCCCTATTGGAGAGAAGTTTTTAAATGAAGCAGTCATCATTCAACGCTATTGATTACATTCTCCTTGGGGATTGGCTCCAGCTCCCATTTGTGGTTTCTCTTTTTAACACTTTGTAAAGCATTCTGCAAAATGAAATACACAAGTAATAGAGGGCTTATTTTCTGGAATGTGTTAGCAGTTGTCACATTTTAGATTTATAAGCCACAACAGCATTCATTTTTCATATTACACTTTTTAAATGGGCTCATTTCTTTGCAATTTTATGCCAGAGTTAAAATGTCAGCTACACATCAATTCCAAAAATTCAAATGGAATTTGGTGGGAGTCACAGGAATTCTAAAGATATTGGTTCTGCTCAAGTCATTCTTCCAAAATATATTCTTCCTTTACCTCCACTGAAAAACCATCCTCTAAGAGAATGGGGATTTTTGCAATTTTAGCCTGCCTGAAATTAATTTATTATTTAACCCTCATAGTTGATTCTCTCAAATCCTTGTCTTCTATTCTTACCTTCTTTTGATGTTTCTTCACATTATAGGGCATGTTAGTCACTTCCCAAGGCATAGTTTCTAGCAATGTATTAAAACACATATACATACAGAGTTAGAAAACTGCCTCTTGTGTTCTCTTCCTACAACCATAACCTCTCCCCTTTGACTCTGCTGGACAATTCTGTTGAGGACCTTTCAAGTTGACAAAATAAATATTGAAAGTTTGAGAAAGAGAGGGTGCACATTAGTTGCCACAAAATTTACATGTGTCATTGAGAATGATCTTTCTTCCTAGCTGGCAGCTCTTCTGAGTGTGTTGGTAAATAGAGTCATTTGTTGCTTAATGATGGAGATATGTATTGAGAAATGCATTGTTAGGTGATTTCATCATTGTACAAACATACACAAGCCCAGATGGTGTAGCATACTACACACCTAGAATAAATGGCATAGACTATGACTCCTAAGCTTACCAATGTACAGAATGTTACTGTACTGAAAATTATAGGCAATTATATCATGATAGTAACTATTTTTGTATCTAAACATATTTAAACATAGAAAAGATACAGCAAAAATAAAGCATTATTATCTTATGGGACCACCATTATATGTGGTCCTTTGTTGACTGAAACACTGTCATATGGCACATGACTATATTTGTATGTGTATCCATACACTAATTCTTCACACACTGGATGTACACTCTATTCAGAGCACAAAGTTAGGAAGTTAGATGCTAAGGACATATAACAGAAATAATATTTTCAAGATGGAATCTTCTTTTTAATACCTATTTGGTACAGGCAAGAATTACTATAAGTGTAAATATACAGAATAACCTCAGATGGTAAGTAATAAAGAAAACTGATGGCATTTCATTAGACCTTAAAGGATGAGTAGATGTCAAATAGATGGAAAAGATGGTATTTCAAAGATAAATAATTGTATGAGCAAACATGCAGGGAGAGGTGGAAGCACTATCGGAAGTAAATACATATGTCTGATTACATTATGGGGTTCACTTTAAGGAGTAGGAACAAATAGAACTGGAAAGATAGAATGGAAACTGTACATGTTTAAATACAAAGATGAGTCAGCCCTCACTGAGACAGGCTGTACCTTGAGTCTTTCATCTCCTGAACGAATGAGAAATGGAATTGATCTTGTAGCTTGAAATTCAGTATTTCTTGTGTCTAGGAAAACTTGAACCGCACTTGCCCACTTAGTAAGTTTTTAAAGTCTTTATATTTAGGATACTGTCATGTTTTTCTGATTTAATCTACAATAGCTCTTATTGTAATTAAAGTTCTGCTGTGAGGCATTGTGTACTTGGTTGATTTCTTCCTTCTAGGGACTGCATCTAGGATTCTTTTTTTATTTAGGATTTATGTTTACTTTTGGTTTAGTATATTTATTTTTTAATTTTTTGTGGATACATAGTGGCGGTATATATGGGGTACACGAGGTGTTTTGAGACAGGCATGCAATGTGAAATAAGCACATAATGAAGAATGAAGTTTCTATCCCATTAAGCATTTATCCTTTGAGTTACAAACAATCCAATTACACACTTTAAATTATTATAAATTGCACAATTAAGTTATTGTCAACTATAGTCAACCTTTTGTGCTATCAAATAGGTTTTATTCATTCTTTCTAACTTTAATTTTTTGTACTTATTTACCATCTCCATCTCCAGCCCAGCCCACTCTACCCTTCCCAGCCTCTAGTAACCATCGTTCTACTCTCTATTTCCATGAGTTCAATTTTTTTGATTTTTAGATCCCACAAATTATTGAGAGCATGCAATATTTGTCTTACTGTGCCTGGCTTACTTCAGTTAACATAATGATCTCCAGTTCCATCCATGTTGTTGCAAATGACAGGATCTCATTGTTTTTTATGGCTGAATAGTACTCTATTGTATATTATGTACTACATTTTGTTCATTCATTCATCTGTTGACGGATATTTAGGTTGCTTCCAAATGTTAGCTATTGTAAACAGTGCTGCAGCTATAGGAGTGCAGATATCTCTTTGATATACTGATTTCCTTTCTTTTGAGTATGTAACCAGCAGTGGTATTACTGGATCATATGGTAGCTCAAATTTTAGTATTTTGAAGAACCTCCAAACTGTTCTCCATAGTGGTTGTACTAATTCACATTCCCACCAGCACTATGCAAGGGTTCCCTTTTCTCCACATTCTCATTTTGGATATAAGGCATTTTAACTGGGGTGAGATGATATGTCATTGTAGTATTGATTTGCATTTCTCTGATGATCTGTGCTGTTGAGCACCTTCTCATACGCCTGTTTTCCATTTGTATGTCTTGTATTGAGAAACGTCTATTCAATCTTCTGCCCATTTTTAGATAGGATTATTAGATTTTTTCCCATTGAATTATTTGAGCTCCTTATATATTCGGGTTATCAATCCCTTGTCAGATGGACAGTTTGCAAATATTTTCTCCCATTCTGTAGGTTGTCTCTTCATTTTGTTGATTGTAGCCTTTGCTGTGCAGAAGCTTTTTAACTTGTGATCCCATTTGTCCACATTTGCTTTGGTTGCTTTTGCTTCTGGGGTATTGCTTGAAGACATTTTGGTCCAGACAAAATGGGGATTTTCCTCAATGTTATCTTGTAGTATTTCCATAGTCTAAGGTCTTAGATTTAAGTCTTCAACCCATTGTGATTTGATTTTTGTATATGGCAAGAGATAGGGGTCTAGTTTCATTCTTCTGCATATGGATATCAAGTTTTCCTAGCACCATTTATTGAAGAGAATGCCCCTTCCCCAGTGTATATTTTTCACACCTTTGTCAAAAAGGAAGTCACTGTTGAAGTGTTGATTTGTTTCTGGGTTCTCTATTCTGTTCCCTTGGTCCATGTGTCTGTTTTTATGTCAATACCATGCTGTTTTATTTACTATAGCTCTGTAGTAAAATTTGAAGTCAGGTAAGATGATTCCTCCTTTTTTTTTTTTTTTTTTTTTTTTTTTTGCTTAGGATAGCTTTGGCTATTCTGGGCCTTTTGTGGTTCCATATAAGTTTTAGGTTTTTTTTTTTTTTTTTTTTTCTATTTCTGTGAAGAATGTCATTGGTATTTTGATAGGGATTGCATTGAATATGTAGATTGCTTTGGGCAATATGTCCATTTTCACAATATTGATTTTTCCAATTTGTGAGCATACAATATTTTTCTATTTTTCAGTCTCCTCTTCAATTTCTTTCATAGTTTTTTATTATAAAGTTTTATAGTTTTCATTATAGAGATCTTTCACTTCTTTGGTTAATTCCATTTAGGTATGGTAAATGGGATTATTTTCTTGATTTCTTTTTCAGATTGTTCACTGTTGGCCTGTAGAAATGTCACTGATTTTGCATATTTATTTGGTATCCTGCAACTTTACTGGATTTATTTACAGGTTCTAATCATTTTCTTTCTTTTTTTTTCAGAGTCCTTAGGTTTTTCCAAATATAACATCATATTATCTGCAAAAAATTATAATTTGATTTCTTCCATCCCTATTTGGATGTCCTTTATAGCTTTCTCTTGTCTGATTGCTCTAGTTAGGACTTCCGGTACTATTTTGACTAACAGAGGTGAAAATGGGCATCCTTGTTGTCTTCCAGATCTTGGAGGGAAAGGCTTCAGTTTTTCCCCATTCAGTATATCAGGTCTGGGTCTGTCATATATGGCTATAATTATGTTGAGGTATGTTCATTCTACCCCCAGTTTTTTAAAGGCTTTTGTCATAATGGCATGTTGAATTGTATCAAATGCTTTTCTAGCATTAATTGACATAATAATACAATTTTTCTCCCTCATTCTGTTGACATGATGTATCACATTGATTGACTTGCCTATGTTGCACCATCATTGAATCCCATGGATAAATCCCACTTGGTCATGATGAATAATCTTTCTAATGTACTGTTGAATTTAGTTTGCTAGTATTCTGTTAAGGATTTCTGCATCAATATTCATCAGAGATATTGGCGTGTAGTTTTCTTTTTTGATGTGTTTTTGTCTGGTTTTGGTAGAAGGGTCATACTGGCCTCATATAATGCATTTGAAAGTATTCCTACCACTATTTTTCAGAATATTTTGAGTGGGCGTTACTGGGAAATTTAAGTCTCCCAGTAAAGAAAAGCCTGGAACCTGAAGGTTTCACCCCTGAATTCTACCAAAAATTTAAAGAGAAACCTCTCTCTTGCCATATACAAGGACTTATGGCTTATTACGGCTTTGACCTCATTACTGTTGTTGTTCAGGTTTTGGATTTCTTCGTGGTTCAATCTTGGTAGGTTTTATTTATCTAATAATTTGTCAATTTCTTCTAGATTTTTCAATTTATTGGCATGTAGTTGTTCATAGTACCCACTAATGATCCTTTGAATTTCTGTAGCATCAGTTATAATGTCTTCTTTTTCTTGTCTGATTTTATTTATTTGGACCTTCTTTCTTTTTTTCTTAGTCTGGCTAAAGGTTTGTCAATTTTGTTTAACTTTTCCAAAAACCAACTTCTTGTTTCATTGATCTTTTATAATTTTTTAAAATTTCAATTGTATTCATTTGTACTCGAATCTTTATCATTTCTTTTCTTCTACTAAATTTGAGGCCTGGTTTGCTCTTGCTTTTTTAGTTCTTTAAGACACATTGTATTGCTTATTCTAAGTTTTTCCTCATTTTTGATGCAGCTACTTATAACTATAAACTGCCATCTCAGTAGTGTTTTTGCTGTATCCCATATGTTTTGGTATGTTGTGTTTCTATTATCATTTCTTTCAAAGAATTTTTCAATTTCCTTCTTAATTTCTTCTTTGACCTACTGGTCATTCGGGAGCATCTGGTTTAATTTTCACGTATTTTTATGGTTTCCAAAATTCCTCTTGTTATTAATTTCTAGTTTTATTTCATTGTAGTCAGAGAAGATTCTTATTACCTCAAATTTTTAAATGATTTAAGACTTGTTTTGTGACTTAACATATGTTTTATCTATGGGAATAATCCATATGCTGGTGATAAAAATGTATATTCTTCATCCATTGAATGAAATATTCTGTAAATATCTATTAGATCCATTTGATCTATAATGCAGATGAAGTCTGATGTTTCTTTGTTGATTTTGTCTGGAGGATCTCTCCAATGCTGAAAGTAGGATGTTGAAGTCTCCAGCTATTATTGCACTGGAACATATCTCTCTGTTAACTTCTAATAATATTTTCTTTATATATTTGGGTGCTCCAGTGTTGGGTGCATACATATTTAAAATTCTTATGTCCTTTTGCCTAATTTACCCCTTTGTCATTATATAGTGACCTTGTCTCTTTTGATTTTTGTCTTGAAATCCATTTTGTCTCATATACATATAGCAACTTCTGCTCTCTTTGCTTTCCATTGGCATGGGATATCTTTTCCCTTCCCTTTATTTTTATCCTATGTGTGTCTTTATAGGTGAAATGTATTTCTTGTAGTCATCAGATCAATGAGTCTTGTTTTTCTCATCCATTCAACCAATCTATGTCTTCTGTTTTACAGTTTAGTTTATTCACATTCAATGTTATTATTGATAAATAAGGACTTACTCCTGCCATTTTGTTATTTGTTTTGCGATTGTTTCGTGGTCTTCCCTTCCTTTTTCCTTTCATTCCTGTCTTCCTCTACTAAAGATGATTTTCTCTGGTGATATGATTGAGTTTCTTGACTTCTTTGTGTGTGTATCTATTGTATGTTTTTTGGTTTGTGTTTACCATGAGGCTTACAGATACTGTCCTATTATCGATTATTTTAAGCTGATAAGAAGTTACACTATTTGCTGCAGTGCAGAAACTAAACAAGCAAAACAAACATAAGCAAGAAGAAAACCAATAAAAACTTAACTTTGTCACTCAGCTTTTTAACTTTCTATTGTTTCTATTTATATCTTATTGTGCTATGTCTTGAAAAGTTGTCATTGTTAGTTTTGATTGGTACATTATTTAGTCTTTCTACTTAAGAGTAGTTTACACACCACAGTTGCAGTGCTATAATATTCTGTGTATTTCTTTGTACTTTCTATTACCAGTTGATTTTGTACCTTCAGGTGATTATTTATTGCTCATTAATGTCCTTTTCTTTCTGACTGAATTACTCTCTTTAGCATTTCTTATGGGACAGCTCTGGTGTTGATGAAATCCCTCCACTTTTTTTGTCTTTTGTTTGTCTTGGAATGTCTTTATTTCTCTTTCATGTGTGAAGGATATTTTCACCGGATATACTGTTCTAGGGTGAAAGTTATTTATTTATTAATTTTCCTTTAGTATTTTAAATATACCAGGCCACTCTCTCCTGGCCTGTAAGGTTTCCACTGAAAAGTCTGCTGCTAGATGTATTGGAGCTGCTTGGGCCTCACAAGGGAGGGAGGGAGCTAGGGCCTCAACAATGTCCTCAGGAACCTGATGGGTACCCTATCCTGCTGTGGCTGAACTGGTATCCTAGGTGCAAGACAAAGTTCTCCCCATTCCTCCTTCTTCTCTCCTCAAGCAGAAGGAAGGGGTATGTTATGCAGCTGAGAGCTGTGCAGCCTGGAATTAGTAGAGGGGTGACGACAGCACTCCCTTGGCTGTTCCAGCTGGTGTCTTAGTATGTCACACCCTGCCGCTGCCACCCCTCCACTCCCACCCCCAGTCCACTGTGCCTGGGCCTAATTCAGCAATTCAGCACTAGGACTTGCCTAAGAGTTGCAGTTTTTGTGGCCTAGACTGCCTTTCACATTTACCTGGAGACAGAGAGCACTGTAGCCCTTGGTGGCAAGGTTTGTCGGAACTCAAGTTCACACTGCTGGAAT
This sequence comes from Macaca thibetana thibetana, assembly GCF_024542745.1. Taxonomy (NCBI): domain Eukaryota; kingdom Metazoa; phylum Chordata; class Mammalia; order Primates; family Cercopithecidae; genus Macaca; species Macaca thibetana. The sequence goes on from NC_065598.1 coordinate 108,985,615, forward strand.
CAGAGATTCCCCTCTGGCTGGGGCTGGTTTAAATGCTCCCTCCATGATCAGGCATCAGCTGAGTTTGTTCTGGTTTTCCTTTCTTTTTTTTTTTTTTTTTTTTTTTGAGACTGAGTCTCGCTCTGTCACCCAGGCTGGAGTGCAGTGGCCGGATCTCAGCTCACTGCAAGCTCCGCCTCCCGGGTTTACGCCATTCTCCCGCCTCAGCCTCCGGAGTAGCTGGGACCACAGGCGCCCGCCACCTCGCCCGGCTAGTTTTTTGTATTTTTTAGTAGAGACGGGGTTTCACCGTGTTAGCCAGGATGGTCTCGATCTCCTGACCTTGTGATCCGCCCGTCTCGGCCTCCCAAAGTGCTGGGATTACAGGCTTGAGCCACCGCGCCCGGCCTCTGGTTTTCCTTTCTACTTTAACAGGACATGACTGAGTTCAGGGCTTCACAATTGTGTTCTCTTTCCCCCAGTGCCCAAAGACCCTCTCTCTGCACCACCATGCCTTTGCTGCAGGGAGTCAGGGAGGGGTGGCATCAGTGATTCAGGACTATTTTTAAAATCAGGTACTATGAGTGCTCACTTGATTTTTGGTTCTTATGAAGGTATTCTTTCCATGTAGATAGTTGTTAACTTGGTGTCCTTGCTGATGGGGGCGGGGTAGAGGGGCAGTGTGGGGACTATCAGCAGCTTTCTACTCCTTTCTCCACTAATCTACATCCAGACTTATCCTTAAAGCTTCCCATTTTTTTTTTCCTAAATAGAGTCCTGTCTCATGGCTAATCCACCCACATCTATTTTGGATTCCAGTCCTTCCCACTCTTTCAGGTACCTCCTCATTCGATACATTTTGATATTCACTAAGTTCCAATTCTCCCTTTCTATTCTGCTTTCTTTCATTAATTGCATATATACATTTTCAAGCTGCTCCCTTTAAAAAAAATCAAAATTCTCTCTCAATTCTAATACTCTATTTATTATTTTTCCTCGGAATGCTAGTTTCTAAAAAGTGTAGTGCACTTCATACATCTATTTTACATCTTCCATTATTTTTTCAATCATTTAAATTTGGAATATATTATCCCTTTAATTCAACAGAAACTGCTCTTGCCAAGGTTGCTAGTGGTTCCTTTATTGCTAAATCTCATGGACATTTTTCTCTATAATATTTGACATTGATAACTCTACTTCCTCCTTGAAATACTCTTCTCTCTTGACTTACTTGAAGCCAGACTTCCCACCCTTCTGAGTATTTCACTTTTTATTTATTTCCTCTGTGGGATTTTTTTTCTCCCTTATATACATCTTATAGGTTAGCTTTCCCATATGCCATGTCTGGAGCCAAATTTTCTTCTCTTATGCTACCCACTTTTTTTTGGGGGGGGGGTAGTCTCATACACCATCGTGGCATCACCTAACCCAATAAGTGGATGACTCCCATATATTTACTTTCAGTGTCAAAATTTCACCCAATCTCCAGAATTTATATCCAATTGCCTATCAGACACATCTACATGGCTGTACTACAAGTGTATTGAACTCAGTATCTTCCAGCTTTTCCTCCAAATCCTTTCTTCTCCCTGTGTTCCTTTTCTTGTTACTTACTACCATTCACCCATTTGTCAAAGACAGATATCTAATTCTTCTCTTTCAAGCACACCTCCTATCCAATTAGTCACTGTTCTTGTCCATTGTGCATTGCTATAAAAGAATACCTGAGGCTGGGTAGTTTATAGAGAAAAGAGTTTTATTTGGCTCACAGTTCTGCAGGCTATATAAGAAGCATGGTGCCAGCATCTGCTTCTGGTGAGGGCTTCAGGTAGCTTCCACTCACAGAAGGAAAAGGGGGAACAAACAAGTAGAGATCATATGGCAAGAAGTGAGAGAGGGGAGGGTGGTGTCAGGCTCTTTTCAGCAACCAACTCTGGGAGGGAGAGGTGGCTCTCATAGGAATTAATAGAGTGAGAACTCACTCATTACTGTGAGGACAGTACCAAGACATTCGTGAGGGATCTATCCCCATGACCCAAACACCTTCCTTTAGGTCCCTCTTCCACTAATGGGGATATAATTTCAACATGAGATTTGGAGGGGAAAAATATCCAAACTATGTCAGTCACCAAGTCCTGTTTCTTCTCCTAACTTAATACAGTTCCTTCTTCTTTAACTACTGCTACTATCTTGGTTCAGTCCTGCATCATTCCTAGGTTATGATTACATTATTCACTAAATGTTTACTGAGTGCCTACCATGTGCCAAGTACTGTTCTAAGTGCTGGTGATACAATAATGAGCAAAACAGAACAATCCCTATTCCCATGAAACTTACTTTCTACTGGCAGGTCAATAAACAAATGAATAAATAATATAATTAATTTCAAACAATGACAAGTGTTATTTTTTAAAAAGATAAGAGAACCAGGGTCAAGTGTGCATGTGTGTTGTGTGTTTTAAACAGGGAAGACCAGGAATGGCCTTTATAAAGAAATGTTATTTGAATAGAAATCTGAGTGATGAGAGGTCAGCCAAATAAATGGAGGAAGAACATTCTAGAAAGAAATAGCGTATGTAGCTTAGAGAGAGAAATGAGCTTAATGACTTCATAAATAGCAAAAAGATCACCATGACAGAAGCTTAATTGTGAATAATGGAAGGAGATGAAGTAAGAAAGGAGATCAGATCATGTAGGTCCTTTAAGGTTATGTTATTGAGATTAGATTTCTAGTAAAGATTTAATGGAAATACAAATGAAGGAAGGATTCGGATTTACATTTTAGCTTCTGTGTAGAAAATAGACTATAAATGAGCAGATATAGACATGAGATCAAGTAAAAAAATTAATAAAGTATGTGAGAGATTTTTAGAATGATAGCTACTGAAATGGTAAGAAGTGGTTAGATATCAGATATATCTCAGAGTTAGAGCTAATAGGACTTGCTAATGTAAGAGATAAGAAAAAGAAAGGAGACAAGGATGTTTCTTAAAAACTGACCTTTCTTTTTCTGGTTTTGGCCTCCTTTAAATCCATTCTCTAAAATAGTACCACTGTTATTTTTCTAAAAGAATATTTTGATAATGACACTTTCTACCGCAGTTGTTATCAACCGGGGTTAATTTTGCCCTTCAGGACAAGTTTGGCAATGTCTGAAGAGATCTTTGGTTGTTGCAACTTGTGGGGAGAGGGCTTTCTACTGGCATCTAGTGGGTAGAGGCTAGGAATGCTTCTAAACGTTCTACAAAGCACAGAACAGCTACCACAAAAAGAAATTATTTGGCCTCAAATGTCTATAGCAAAAAAGTTGAAAAATCCTGTTCAACTTAATTTAAATGTCACCTTCTCTGGGAAACCTTTTCCAGTTTAACAATATAGCAATAATAGTTAACATTAGCTAAGACTTGTTATCCCTCTAGTTTTAAGAGGCATGCATGCATTTGTGAATTGGGAATTATCCTCATTTCACAGATAAGGAAACTGAGGCTAAAGTGATGAATAATTTGCCTAAAGATATAATGTTAGAGAAGTAACAAAGCTGAGATTTGACCCCAGATGTATTTGACTAAAGGGTTCTTAATAACTATACAATACTGCCATTCCACTCTGAAGGTTGAAGTAGAGGTGCTCCTCCATGGTAAATGGTTTAATTTTAGAGCTAATTACATTGTCTTTTTTTTTTAAATTTATTTATTATTATTATACTTTAAGTTGTAGGGTACATGTGCATAACGTGCAGGTTTGTTACATATGTATACTTGTGCCATGTTGGTGTGCTGCACCCATCAACTCGTCATTTACATCAGGTATAACTCCCAATGCAATCCCTCCCCCCCTCCCCCCTCCCCATGATAGGCCCCGGTGTGTGATGTTCCCCTTCCTGAGTCCAAGTGATCTCATTGTTCAGTTCCCACCTATGAGTGAGAACATGCGGTGCTTGGTTTTCTGTTCTTTAACTGTTTATTTGGCTGTCCCTGCACTAAACAGTGAGCTCCTTGAAGGCAGTCAATGTGCCCTTTGTCTATGTATCTATAGCATCTAAAGAAGTGTCTGGCACACTATAAACCCTTAGTAAATGTTTACTGAATGAATGCTTACATTGTAGAGATGTGTGCACAGGTTACTATTTCTCCAGAGTAGCTATTTGGACTTCATTAGATTCACAAATTTATTTAACAAGTTTTATAGATGGGGATTAGTCTCTAAGGGAGATAGCAAAGGGCAAAATTTACATTTGTAGTCATTGTATTGAGATTTTGTTGGTGGTAGAGTGGTGGGAGTTGAGGATGAGATGAGCAATTATGTATTTTATAAGCTTTAAAGTGTGATTTCAGAATGCTGATAGCTCCTTTTTGATAGAGAAATTTAGAAGTATTCTATATCCTGACTAATTCTCTAAAAAAGATCTGAGTTTCTGTCTCTAGCCCAACACTCACTTAATAAGAAAATATATGAAGGGGCAAATAAGATTAATTCAGTTCATGTTTTCAGAAGAATGCTGGTGACCTTGCAAAGATAGACACAGATTTAGAAAAACAGATATTGTTGGTAGAAAACTACCATACTAACTACAAATACACAAAAATAATTTTCTGGATTTATTTTAAAACTAAAATTGTTGAATATCACATAGCCATGCTGATGTAATAAGCCTATTTTGCTAATCTTTGCCTAACTCTGCTCTGGCATGTCCAAGAGATTCTTGATTTTAAGAAAAAAAAAAAAAAAAAAGGCGTAAGGCTAGTTTAACTCTCTTCCTGGGTCACTCTCTGGATCCAGAGCCTGGTACAGGTTGCAGCCTGGCTTGGCTACCTACCCAATTTTGAGAATTTAGATGATCAGGTCTTGTTAAATAATGCTGTGGATCCACACAGTAAATAATCAGTATTCTTTCTACCTAATAGAATCCTTCTGAATAACTAGTAATAATTAATGATAACTAGGGATTTATTAGGTAAAACAGCAGTGCTGACAGAGGAGGAGGGCAGATCTAGGACACTCAGAAGTATGTTACCAAGTGGCAGGCAATTATCATCACAATCATAGAGTTACAAAATTCCAGTCAATAAAGAAGAAGATAAAGCTAATGTTGGGTAGATCAAAAAAAAAAAAAAAAAAGTTGGCAGAGAACAAGGTTTTAAGATTCAGTGCACACAGGAAGACATTGTTCCTAGGGTAATTGGCAAAAAATGAAAATGGGGACCTAGGAATTGGAGGAAAAGACATGGGTTTTAGAGTAAGTCAAGAGAACCGGTGTTGAAACTGGTTAAGAGTGTTACCAATAGGTAGATTGATTTGATCTTGAATTCTTGAAAAATAATGGTCTAAAACACCTTCTATTCATCTGGACCAGGAATAGGATTGGTTTGAAAACCTCAGAAAGAAAGGGTTTAATTTTCCAGAGCTATAAAATGTAAGGGAATTCAGTGAAAGAAAGCTCACCATATCATTTTATATCCCCCTCCCTGGGGTTGAAAAACAGGGTGGATGACTTTTCCCTTTTTTCCATTGGATGACTCACTTTGGGGGTGGAGAGAAACAAGAAGGTCTGGTGGCCTCCAGGCAGAAAGACTTTCCTTAGCCCAGCGCTCTGTCTTCTGGTTGATGTCACTTAATGCATTTTTTTCTCTATGTGGAGATTCAGAGTTTTGTTCATTACACAAATACCACTATGCTTTTCTTCTCTAAGATAACTTCTGATATGTCAAGCTCATCACATGTCTTCATTGAATGATGGTTGGTATTTCTGAGGTTGTCTTTCTCTACATATAGGTACCAATATCCTATATTTATTGACTGAGTCTACAGGATGCTGGTCAGCATCACTAGCCTCCCTTCCTGGAACACCATTTGTGGCTATCTTCCAGCACCTTTCCAGGAGAGCCAGTAGAAATGCTATCATTAACCCTCTCATGGCAACTAGGAAATCATGCATTTTTTTTTTTCAGGGTATGACTCATTTCAATTCACTCAGTACTCCTTGACTTGGCCCAGACAATTAAATCTTAAGTCAAAGTAGAAGGTAGATCTATTGAACAACCCCTAGACTCCCATACCCTCAAAAGTAGGTTTCCTGTCATGTGAGAGGGTGGAGTACATTATTACATCTTTGTAAATATCATATCAAATTATTTTGGGGATTTGATAACAGCACCCAAAATATCTCTACCAAGACATATGACTTAGGAGGCTGGGCGCGGTGGCTCACGCCTATAATCCCAGCACTTTGGTAGACCAAGCTATCTAAGGTAGCTGGCTGAGGTAGGATAATCACTTGAACGGAGGAGGCGGAGGTTGCAGTGAGCCGAGATCACGTCACTGCACTCCAGCCTGGGTGACAGAGTGAGACTCCCTCTTAAAAAAAAAAAAAAAAAAAAAAAAGACATGTCACTTAGGTATCTCTGAAAAATATTTCTGACTTACAGGAATAAGTCACTTTAAAACATCAGATATTTATTAAAGTGACTTTGATTTAGTGACATAGCTCCAATAATTAGTCAGAAGAGTTTCCCACATACAATAGCCACAGCTTTGTATAGTGATCACTGATACTAAGAACGGCAACTTTGAGGCCCTTTATAAGTTTCAGTCTTAAATAAAATATTAATAAGCATGCTAAGTCACAGAAGGAGATTCAGTGAGTTCAACATGTGTATGGAATTCTCTTGATTAGAGAGATACAAAATGTTGTTAGGATGGTAGAAGAAGGAGCAATTATTCCCAATGGAAATTAGAGTTGGGGCAGTTGTGAAGACTTTATGGAAGAGATGATAAGTGAGTTAGGCTTTAAAGAGTGAGTTATATTTTCATGGGTGGAGGAAGCAGAAAGAACATTTGAGATTGAAGAATCAGCATGAGTAAAGTTACTGGAGGAGTACAATTTCATGGTGAATAATTTGATTTGGCTAGAGTATAAAAATGTATGAAGGGAAATAGTATTTAAAGGTAGACAGATTGGGGGCATATATATATATACAAAGGGAAAACTTATTCTTGGCTCTCTGAAGGTTTGCTGAAAAATCAACTGACAAAAGGCAGATTAGTAGGAGAAAAGGCATATACATTCATTTGATCATAGTTTTTTGTGACAGAGGAGACTTCAGAAGGAAGACCCAAGATACAGGGAAGATTGTCTATTTTTATGCTTAGGTTCAACAAAGTATGAACACCCAAGTAGAAATATGCTTGGACAAAAAGGTCATGATCTAATGCTAATAGGTTGAGTGGGGAAACCCGCCAAGTCCTCTTGTCTAGATTCTTCTAGGCCTCTCTGAGCACACATGCCTTCCTTCGGGATGTGGGGCAGGACCCTCTCTGGAATGAAGCTCTTACGGTCAAACAAGGTAGGTCAGACCATTTCTTTATGGCCAGGTTTTACACAGAAAGGTGGAGGTGGAAACAAAAAAAGCAACATTTTATGGTTGGCTTTGGGGAAAAACAGCTCTGGTTTCTATGACCTACCTTGGGGAAGAGGGATTCTAGTTCATATCTCTAGCCTTGCGGGAGAATGGGACTGAGACAGGAGGGCAGGAGAAAGTCAGAGAGAAACTTGCTTCTGGGGCCTTCATTTTGGTGTATCATTTTCTGAGCCCCAATAGCCAGATCACAGAAAGCCTGCAATGCCCATGGAAAAGCACAAAACTATGCCCAGAATGATTCAGATTTTTTAAAAATTGAAATTGCCTTGATTTTCTATTACTGAGCACATCTTGCTCTGAAGTACCCATACCAGCTGATAATGGACTTGTCAGTTAAAGGTAATCCACACTCTTCTAATTTATACAACAATCTATTTTAAGTAAATATCCAGTCAATTCTAGGTGAAATCTGCCTGTCAGAGTATATTTGCCTTTTCAAAGGGTATTCTTTCTTCTCTCCCTTCTCAGGATGATATCTGAATGGATAGGCAAGTGTATATCTCCTTGTAGCATGGGAAAAGCCTCAGTTCCACATGCTGTCCTCTGGGTCTTCTTTGGTCTCTGCCAAAATGTTCCTAATCTTGATTGGTCACTAGTAAGCCTTTGGTGGTGTCTGCTGAAGTATTACTTGCCAATGCCACAATTTATGAAGTCTCTATATTATATAGCCTCCTCATCCAGACCCCAAGCCTCTAGCTCTTTCAGAAGTTCTGCCACCCTTCTCTAAGGTGTGCAGAGATTTCTGGATTTCTTGTATATTATGTTACTGGCTGTGGGAAACTTCCAGCATTTTCCTTTTTCTAATTATGCTGTGTCTCCACTTCTTCTCTACTGGGACCGTCTATGTGGATGCAATGTGGTCTCCTTCCAGCATTCCAAATGGGAACCATTCTGATTTTATCTTCCTCCAAAGCCAATTTGGGATGTCTCACATGCCTTTATCCTTCCTGTGGCTGGTCCTGGGCATGAGTACACCATGCATTTTCTCAGAAAATCAGACAACAGCTTAACCTTAGTCTCATAACCTATGAATAACTCTATTATCTGCTTCTTATTCAAATTTTTATTTCCCCTTCAGTCCCAGGAAAGCTGTTTTTCGTCCTCTCTGTTTTATGACTTGTGGCAAAACATGAAATTCATAATTCTCTGCTTTGCTCTTAATATTTAAAGATAAACATTTGGAATTCAGAAACACACAGAGGCACACACACATACACATATACACATAACTCTTTTTCAGAAAAACTTGACTTCCCACTGGATTTTTCACTGTGGACTTCAAACATACAAACAAAACGATTTAACCTAAACATCAATGGCCCTATTGTTCCATGCCATATCTGCTCAACCCATAAAGTTATGACACCTACTGATTCAAGAAGTGAAAAAAATAAACTAGTAATAGCAGAAGTTGAAATAATTTGATGTCATATATCTAAAAATATTATTATTATTATTATTATTTTACCAAAGTGCAAGGACCCAAAGGTATCTCTGGGGAGAGAGTTCAAGGTGGCTTGGAGGCAATATCAGGAGAATGTTGTAACAGTCCGGATGAGAGATGCCAATGCAGACATGAAAAGGAAGTGATGGAGTTGAAAAAACTTCAGATATAGAATCACTAGGATCCGGTGACTAATTGAAATGGAGTGTGTGAGAGAGAAATTAAACATTAATGTGGTTTTTACTAGAAAGAGTGTTACAGATGGCAACTTTGCACCTCTATTAACACAACTCTTCACCTCGAGCAAGAACTTCAAAATAGATACGAGTTATTTTAGTGGTAGAACTAATAAGACTTGATGGCTGAGAAAGGAGTTGAAGTTGATTCTGAGGCTATTTTACTTGAATAACTAGGTTAATGCTATTGCTATTATCTGAGTTAGGAAATAGTTGAGAAGCAGGTGAAAGAGTGGAGAAAAAAGATGCTGGATTGGACATACGGTTTTTTTAGCTAGTGGAAACACCATGTTGGAAAAAGAAGCAATCACTTGAAAATTTACGTTGTGGAATTTGGTAGTAAGCTTGAGGCTAGAAATACATACTTGGGAGTCATCAATATTAGGGTTATATTGAATTGATAGAAGTAGATAATGTAATGAAAGAGAATGTGAGCAAAGCAGAACAGAGAACCAAGCAATAACAGAAGTTTGAAAGATGCTTAAATTTAAGGAATGCATGACATGCAAAAAGATCCACCTGTATTAGACCATTCTCAAACTGCTATAAAGAACTACCTGAGACTGGGTGATTTATGAAGAAAAGAAGTTTAATTGACTCACAGTTCCACAGGGTTAACAGGAAGTATGACTGGGAGGTCTCAGGAAACTTACAATCATGGCAGAAGGCGAAGGAAAAGCAAAGACCCTCTTCACATGGTTGCAGGAGAGAGAGAGAGTGAGGAGGTAAGTGCCACACACTTTTAAGCCATCAGATCTCATGAGAACTCATTCACTATCATGAGAACAACATGGGGAAAATCTGCCCCCATGATCCAATCACTTCCCACCCAGCCCCTCCTCCAATTTGACATAAGATTTGGGTAGGGACACAAAACCAAACCATTTTACCATCTAAGGAGTCTGAGAAAAAGAAAATCAAAACGGATGGAAATCAGAAGATAAGAGTGCCAAAAGCCTAAATAGGAGAGAGATACAAAGAGAATCCACAAAAGGCTATTAATAATTGCTATCAATGATCTTTGAGAGAGTTGTTTTATTGTAGTGATGTCAAGATATCAGTGGAAGTTCTGAAGGGTAGCTAGTGAGAAAGAGATACTCTGGAAAGAAGAGATAGGCAGAGGCTGCAGTGAGCCGACATCGTGTCACTGCACTCCAGCCTGGCATCAGAGCGAGACTCCGTCTCAAAAAAAAGAAAAAAAAAATAGAGATACTGTTTTTTTTTTTTTCAGACGAGCACAAAAGTTTAGGATCAGGAAGATATGAAGAAATTTTCAACCATGAAAGAGTCATAACATCTCAAGCCTTAGCTATAATAATACACTTTTAAAGTTTTCTAGATAATCAAAGAGTTGAGGTTTTCATTTCATTATTGTAAAAGGGGACATATATGACATGGAGTACTCGATATCTCTATTTAGGAAATTTATAGATACATTCTTGTTGGGAAATGCAGTCACGTGCATGCAGTCTTTTGAGCTCTGCACAGTGGCATAAGCATGTGTCTTGGGCCTGGATCATTTCCTTGCAAAGAGATAAAGAGCCTTCACAGTTTGTGTTGGGCATATCTTTTTGTTTGGGAATATTTTTCCCTATTCTGGACTTGATTGGCACTTCTTTGCTCTGATTAAGCATGCACATCATATGGCAGCTGAACAACTCTACTGCTGTAACTGTTCCCAGTTGGGAGGCAATGGGGTCCTTCACCTGTAGCACAGGAAGAACCCATTCAAACCCTCTCGCTGCATTGGCTGTGGGGTGAGTTCTCCTGGTCATGGGGGACCCAAACTCTCTATTGAAGTTGATCTTGCTCTGTCTCTTCTCTATGTGAATCTCCTGGTCATGGGGGACCCAAACTCTCTATTGAAGTTGATCTTGCTCTGTCTCTTCTCTATGTGAATGTAGTGTTATTCCATCTGGTGCCTGAGTGAGCTGTATCTTTCTTGGCAACCCTAATACCTGCAAATTATTCAGTGAGTTGATATCCTCAAACTGCTGCTCCTGGTAGTAGACAACAAATGTTAATTGCTCAACAACTTCAGCCTGGCCAGTCTTTTAAAAATAAAGCAAAAGACCAGGCTTTTGCTCTATATGATACTGATGCCCTGAGAGCCAGACTCATTTGGGAGCCTTGCTGCAGTTTGCTAGGTCCAGGTTCTCAATCGAAATTGCATTTTCCAAGATCAATTTCTTTTATGGCTTACTTCAGTGATATGTGACATCTCCGAAATAATAAAAATGAATCTTTCCTTTTGAAAAGGATAATGTTTGGCTTGCACCAAACCTTAGGGTGTAAGGTACTGAAGTGCAATGATGAAGTTCTAAATCACATTGATTGAGCTTTACTCATGGTGAAAAATTATTTTTGTAGTCACTGAGTGATTGTATGTGTGGTGAGAGGAGGGCAAAGAGAGGGTGAGGAAGTACTACTATAATCAATAGTTACGTGTACCAAAAAAAATTTTCTAGACTTTCTGGATTTTGTTTGATAAAACTACAAATAGCTATCACTTCTAGACTGCTCACGACATGCTATAAACTGGGCTATATAGATTTGCATATTGTCTTAGTCCATTCAGGCTGCTATAACAAAATACCATAAATTGGTTGGCTTACAAACTATCAAACATTTATTTCTCACAGTTTTGGAGGCTGGGAAGTCCAAGAGCAAGGAGCTAGCCAGTTTGTCTGCTGAGGGCCTGTTTTCTGGTCCATAGATGACACTTTATCACTATGTCTTCACATGGTGGAAGAAGCTAGCTTTTCTCTTTACATATGTGTCCCCTTTACAATAATGAACTGAAAACTTCAAATATTTGATTATCTAGAAAGCTTTAAAAGTGTATCAATGTCCTTATAAAAGAGATCTGGGATCCCTTCCATTCATGAGGACTCCACCCTCATTACCTAATAACTTCCCAAACACCCCACTTCATAATACCAACAACTTAGAGGTTAGAATTTCAACATATAAATTTTGGGAAAACACAAACATTCAGACCATAGCATGTATATTAACTCATTGATTCCTCAAATAACACTGTAGGATAAGTATTATCCTTCTGAGATTTGCAGTGGTTAGGTAATTTACTTAAGGCCATAGGCTGGTAAAGGGTAATCAAATTTTGAATACAAATCTATGTGGCTTTGAAGTTTATGCTCTTAATCAATATTGTATCTCATTTTTTCTAAAACCTTGTTAATCATCCTGATCACCTGGAGAGTCTTAGAAATAAAGATTCCCACATAAACCAAGTTTCAGAACAAGTGTTGTATACTAAGCAGGGAAGAAAGATGAACCACATACAACAACAGCACTAGACCACTACCACCCCCAACCACCCCACTCTACTATAAAATAGCAACACCAAATAAATAAATTAATACAATTCTGTGGGTAAGGATGGAAGTAAAGTGAAAAGTACAGTGATAACATTCTTGGACCTTGTGTTTTTAGTTGAATCCTAGCCAGGTTTCCATTGTAAAAGATTCCCTCTTCTACCCTATGTTGTTAGGAAAATAAAAGGTAATCCTTCTGCTACATATACATGTACTTCAGGAGCAAGCTCAAAAACAATTAGACAACAATGACCAATATTTTAATTAGGTTTAGACGTCCTAGTCAATAAGATATAAGAAAGGATTTGAACGTGTCTATGTGAAGACAGACTTTGGATGGTATTAGAGTGGTTAGTGTAATATGGCTTCCACAAATTCCTATAGCTTCAGCAAGTTAGTCTTTTTCATTCTCTTAGAATAATATTTTTTCTTCTTGCTAAATTCTCCTTGAAATTATTCTATGAAATATATACTACAATTTTCTATTCAAAAGTTAGTAATACTATCCTACCTCTGTTGAAAACCGATATTCATTCTAGGCCAGTGCACTGCAAGCTGCCATCCCTTTTTGTCCTCAATGTTTTCTGAAAACTATTCTACTTAGAAATCTTTCCTCTAAACTGTGGTTCCTCAAAAGATGTCTTTTCTGCATGGAACAATTTTAGCCATTACTAAATTGAAATTGCAGAAAATGAGAGTTAAAACCTTGGTTTGGTTTTTTTGTGGCTAGAGATAAAGGTCAATAGGACTTGACAAGGCACCTGTCAGTGGACTAATTTCTTCTCATTCTTTCAAGGATCTGGATTATCACAAGCATTTTTTTGTTTGATGAATCATCTAGAAACTGTTACAATGTCACCTAACACTTTTTAAGAAAGTCTTTATTAAAAGTTTTTCTCACCCATAGAGAAACATAGCATGTCTCAGTCTATAATAGATAAGAGAAGGAAGTATTTTTAGACAAGATACTTAGAAAAACATTTTTTGTTGTCCCTAATATTATACCATAGAGTCATTCATTCAATATGTATTTATTGAATTACTACTATGTACCTAACACTGTAGTAGGGAGACTAGAGGTAAGGCTTTTAAATTACCCAACACCTACTTGCAATCCTTGCCATATTCTGCAATGGCATTTCCATTTTGTTGCTTTTGGAATTATTTTACCTGAGCCCGTATTCGCCAATAATTCTGAGAGTCTGTTTTCACCTTGGATCAAGCCTGAACCCAATTGCAGAGTACCTGGCAGGGAGAGTAAAGAATAAGCTTAAACCTGGCCTTTATGCAGGCCATAGTTGGCATAGACTTCCAAAGATGGAAGCTGACTATGAGGAATCTTGCTGCCATACAAGATAAGAGAGAAGAAAGGACATCAGGACTTCGCTTAATCTGTTTCCAAGGAAAATGCTGCATTTTTGTGCTGCTATACATACCTTCACAATTTTCTGTATCTCTTTCCTGAAAAATAAGAGGATTTATGTTTTGAGATTTTTAAATATATTTTTTATTTTTTATTGTGTATGTATATATTTATGGGGTACATGAGATGTTTTGATACAGGCATGCAATGTCAAATAATCACATCATGAAGTATGGGGTATTCATCCCCTTGAACATTTATTCTTTGAGTTACAACAATCCAATTATACTCTTCGAATTATTTTAAACTGTACAATGGAGCTATTATTGACTACAGTTACACTGTTGTGTTATCAAATAGTAGGTGTCATTCATTCTTTCTGTTTTTTCTGTACCCATTAACCATCCCCATCTCCCTCACCCCAGTCCCCTACTAACCTTCCCAGCCTCTGGTAACCATCCTTCTACTCTCTATATCCATAAATTACATGGTTTTGATTCTTAGATCACACAGATAAGTGGAAACATGCCATGTTTGTCTTTCTGTGCAGGCCTTATTTCACTCATCATAATGATCTCCAGTTCCATCCATTTTGTTGCAAATGACAGGATCTCATTATGTTTTGTGGCTAAATAATACTTCATTGTATATATATACCACATTTTCTTTTTCCATTCTTCTGTTGATGGACACTTAGGTCACTTCCAAACCTTAGCAATTTTAACCAATACTCCAACAAATGTAAGAGTGCAGACATCTTCTCAATATACTGATTTCCTTTCTTTTGAGTATATACCCAGTAGTGAGATTGCTGGATCATATGGTAGCTCAACTTTTAGTTTTTTAAGGAACCTCCAAACCGTTCTCCATAGTTGTTGTACTAATTTACATTCCTACCAACAGTGTATGCAGGTTCTCTTTTTTCCACATCCTCACCAGCACTTGTTATTGCCTGTTTTTTGGATATAGGGCATTTAAACTGAGGTGAGATAGTATCTTATTGTTTTCATTTGCATTTCTGTGATGATCAATAATGTTGAACATCTTCTCATATGGCTGTTTGTCATTTGTATGTCTTCTTTTGAGAAATGTCTATTCAAATCTTTTGCCCATTTTTAAAATTGGATTATTAGATTTTTTTTCCTTTAGAGTTTTTTTGAGCTCCTTATATATTCTGATTATTAATCCCTTGTCAGACTGGTAGTTAGCAAATATTTTCTCCCATTCTGTGGGTTGTCTCTTCACTTTGTTGATTGTATCATATGTTGTGCACAAGCTTTTGAACTTGATGTGATCCCATTTTTCCAACTTCACTTGGGTTACCTGTACTTATAGAGTATTGCCCAAGAATTTTTTACCCAGACCAATATCCTAGAGTTTTTCCCCAATGTTTTCTTGTAGTATTTTCATAATTTGAAGTCTTAGATTTAAGTAATTAATCACTTTGATTTGATTTTTCTATATGGCAAGAGATAGGGATCTAGTTGCATTTTTCCACATATGAATATCCAGTTTTCCCAGCACAATTTATTGAAGAGATTGTCTCTTTCCCAGTGTATGTTTTTGGCACCTTTTTCAAAAATGAGTTCACTGTAGGGGTGGATTTATTTCTGAGTTCTCTATTCTGTTCCATTGGTCTGTGTGTCTGTTTTTATGGCAATACCATAGTGTTTTGGTTATGATAGCTCTGCAGTATAATTTGAGGTCAGGTAATATGATTCCTCCAGTTTTTTTCTTTTTGCTAGGGGTAGCTTTGGCTGTTCTGGGCCTTTTGTGGTTCCATATACATTTTAAGATTAAAAAAAAAATTCTGCAAAGAATGTTATTGGTTTTGCATTGAATTTATAGATTGCTTTGGATAGTATGGATACTTTAGCAATATTGATTTTTCTTTTTTTTTTTTTTTTTTTTTTTTTTTGAGACGGAGTCTCGCTCTGTCGCCCGGGCTGGAGTGCAGTGGCCGGATCTCAGCTCACTGCAAGCTCCGCCGCCCGGGTTCACGCCATTCTCCTGCCTCAGCCTCCCGAGTAGCTGGGACTACAGGCGCCCGCCACATCTCCCGGCTAGTTTTTTGTATTTTTTAGTAGAGATGGGGTTTCACCGTGTTAGCCAGGATGGTCTCGATCTCCTGACCTCATGATCCACCCGTCTCGGCCTCCCAAAGTGCTGGGATTACCGGCTTGAGCCACCGCGCCCGGCCTTCAATATTGATTTTTCTAATCCATGAACATGTAATATTTTTTCGTCTTTTGGTGTCCTCTTCAATTTCTCTCATCAGTATTTCATAGTTTTCATTATAGAGATTTTTCACATCTTTGGTTAATTCCTAGGTATTTAATTTTATGTGACTATTTTAAATGGAATTACTTTTAAAATATCTTCTTCACATTGTTCACTGTTGGCATATAAAAATGTGACTGATTTTTTATGTTGATTTATATCCTCCAACTTTACTGAATTTATTAGTTCTAATAGTTTTCTTATGCAGTGTTTAGGTTTTCCCAATATAAGATCATATTATGTGCAAACAAGTATAATTTGACCTCTTTCTTTTCAATTTGGATACCCTTTATATGTTTCTCTTGTCTGATTGCTCTAGCTAGAATGTCCAGTACTATGTGGAATGATAGTGGTGAAGATGGGCATCCTTGTCATGTTCCAGATCTTAGAAGAAAGGCTTTCAGGTTTTCCCCATGCAGTATGATACTAGTGGTGGGTCTATCATAAATGGCTTGTATTGTATTGAGGTATGTTTTTCCTATCCCCAGTTTTTTGAGGGTGAAATTACATTTTGACAGAACAGTGTTATATTGTTTCCGTACAAAATTGGAGATAAATATTATTTATTCATTTAATTTTTCATTTTGGGGAGCTAGATGCTTTGTTTGACAGCAATAGCCTTTTTGGGTTGAATTACGGTTCATTAGCAGATTATGTGTAAACTAAGTAAGAATAAATTGGGACATGTAAACCAGCATCTTAGCAGACACATTGTTTTATGTCTGCATGGATCACTGTGAACAACAACAAAGAAAAAACTAAAATTGAGGCAATGGTGGAAGAAAGACTCCCAAAGTAATAGCTGAATATGGATGGTGGTTAAAATCATGGGAGTTCGTGAGACTGTCTTTGTAAAATGTCTAGAGTAAAGGAGAAAAGCAGAGTGAGTCTAACGAAACACTGGAGGAAACTAACACTTTGTTGATGAACAGAGGAAAAGATTCGAAAGATATTTAAAAGGTGCAATCATGATAAGCATAAGAAGAAACAAAATATTGTGATGCTATGGATATCAAGGGATGCATTTCAAAACAGAGGCAAAATTGCATGCCTGTATCAAAATATGTCATGTATCTCATAAATATATACACCTACTGTGTATCCACAAAAACTAAAAAATTAAAATTAAAAAAGCAAAATGAATACCTACATCAAAAAGAAAAAAACACAAAATCGAGGAAAAAATTAACAGGACTAAAGGCTGTCGAGAAGTCAGTTAAAAGATGATTCAAAAGGACAATTTAGCTTGATCAATTGATAAATCTAAGGTAAAATGGTAGAAATATATGTCTTATTGAAATGGTATCAGCAGTCACAAAGAGGTGACAAAATGCGTTTAACAGGAGGAAAGAACATTTGTAAAATGAAGGATTAGAGTTGGTACAGGGTTTTGAAAATGGCAAATATTTGGAAAACTGTTGTGGGCTCTGGGAATAAAGCAATGAAGTCCCTAGCCTCTTGAAGCTGACGTTACTGTTTTGGGGGCAGGTGTGGAGGACAAGTTTTTTTTTTTAATTGTCAGGCAGTAAATAGTTTTATAAAGAAAAATCAAGGTAAGGGGATAGGGGGAATGGAATACTATTTTCTAAGGAGTGGACATGGAATATTTTTCTAATAAAGTTGTATTTTAGCAAAAGTTTTGAAAGAGATGAGGGATAATCTGTGGAGGTGGTGGTTGGGGGTAAGGGAGGAAATCATTTCAGGCACAGATTAGAGCAAGATTTCTAAGAGATATATGTGCTTGTCATGTTTGAAGAAAAGAAAGGAATCAGTGTGGCTGAAGCAGAGTGCATGAGAGCAAAGAAGTAACTTGTGGTCAAATTGCAAAATGCTTTATCAACTACTCTGAATGAGGCACGAAGTCATTGGTGACGTTTGAACTAGAGGAGTCCTGTGATCTGGTTTGTTTTTTAAAGGATCATTTTGACTGATATGTAGAAAACAGATGACAAGAAAAAGGCTGGAATTCAGAAGATCTTATCCGAAGTACTTGAAGTCATTAATGCAAGAAATAATGGTGGCTTGTAGCACAATGGTACTAGTAAAGGCAATGAGATATAAGTGGATTTTGAATATATTTGAAGCAAGCATTGTTAGGATATGATTAACAATTTGATGTGGTATATGAGAGAGAGAGAAGTCAAGAATGACTACTAGAAATGTCAGTCTGAGCAATTAGGAAAATGGAATTGCCATCTATTGAGACCAGGCAGCATGTGATAAGAGCAGACTGACAAAAGGTGGGAATCAAATTCAGTTTGAGATAGGAAATAATGAGTTGGCAAATGAATATATACATCTTGATTTTGAGTCAAGATAATATGTATCTTGATATTTAGAGAGGTCAGGCTGGAAATACACATTTTAAGGTTATCAACCTACAAGGTTTATTTATAATAGTGGAATACGATGAGTCCTCTTGAGTAGTGATTTTGACTAGAAAAGAGAAGAACAGAAAAAAATTGAGCCTTAAAAATTGAGGCCGGGCGCGGTGGCTCAAGCCGGTAATCCCAGCACTTTGGGAGGCCGAGACGGGCGGATCACGAGGTCAGGAGATCGAGACCATCCTGGCTAACACGGTGAAACCCCGTCTCTACTAAAAATACAAAAAACTAGCCGGGCGAGGTGGCGGGCGCCTGTAGTCCCAGCTACTCAGGAGGCTGAGGCAGGAGAATGGCGCAAACCTGGGAGGCGGAGCTTGCAGTGAGCTGAGATCGGCCACTGCACTCCAGCCCGGGCTACAGAGCAAGACTCCGTCTCAAAAAAAAAAAAAAAAAAATTGAAGTCTAGAAGGGAAAAAAATATCATCAAAGGAGAATAGGAAAGTATGGCCAACAAAGAAGGAGGGGTCTCAAGAGTGGATACCGAGAAAAGTGTTTTGAGAAGAGAGTGATAAACAAGGTAATGCTGCTAACTAGTCAAGTAAAATGAGGGTTCAGAACTGATCATTGAAATTGGAGACTTGGCTGTCACTGGAGTTGTTCAGGGACAAGTAAATTGGATTAGATGCAATGTACAGTACCTGCCTGCAATTGGAAACCACACGGTTGAATTCTTTTTCCTCCAGTATCCCTTAGTTACACGTGTGTAAGTGTGGAGAAGGCAAATTGTACTTTTTAAATTTCAACTTTCATTTTAGATATAGGAGATAAATGTGCAGGTTTGTTACATGGATATATTGCACCCAGGTAGTGAGCACAGTACCCCAATAGGTAGTTTTTCAACCCATGACTCATTCCCTCCCTCCCTCTTCCAGTAGGCTACAATGTGTATTGTTCCCATCTTTACATCTATGCATGCTCAAAGTTTAGGTTCCACTTGTAAATGAGAACATGTGGTAATTGGTTTTGTGTTCCTTCATTAGTTTGGTTAGGATTGTGGCCTCCAGCTCCATCCATGTTGCTGTAAAGGACATGATTTTATTATTTTTTATAGCTGCATAGTATTCCTTGGTATATATGTACCATATTTTCTTTATCCAATCTATCATTGCTGGGTACCTAGGTTTATTCCACATCTTTGCTATTTTGAATAGGGTGGCAGTGAACATAAAAGTGCATGTGTCTTTTTGGTATACTGATCTATTTTTCCTTTGGGCATATACCCAGAAATGGGATTGCTGGGTTGAATAGTAGCTCTGTTTTAAGTTCTTTGAGAAATCTCCAAACTGCTTTCCACCATGGCTGAACTAGTTTATGTTCTCACCAACAAAAGCATTCTCTTTTCTTGGCAGCCTTGCCAGCAACTGTTTTTTTTTTTTTTTTTTTTTTTTTGACTTTTTAATAACAGTCATTCTGACTGGTGTGAGATGGTATTTCATTTTGGTTTATGTAGCCTTATTTCTGAGTTTTCTGTTCATACCATTGCTCTTTGTGTCTGTTTTTGTACCAGTATCATGCTGTTTGGGTTACTATAGCCTTTTAGTGTAGTCTGAAGTCTGGTAGCATGATGGAGAAGGCGAATTTTAAGATTTGTCTGGCCGGGCGCGGTGGCTCAACCCTGTAATCCCAGCACTTTGGGAGGCCGAGACGGGTGGATCACGAGGTCAGGAGATCGAGACCATCCTGGCTAACACGGTGAAACCCCATCTCTACTAAAAAATACAAAAAACTAGCCGGGCGAGGGGGCGGGCGCCTGTAGTCCCAGCTACTCAGGAGGCTGAGGCAGGAGAATGGCGTAAACCCGGGAGGTGGAGCTTGCAGTGAGCTGAGATCCGGCCACTGCACCCCAGCCTGGGCGACAGAGCAAGACTCCGTCTCAAAAAAAAAAAAAAAAAAACATTTGTCTGGAATTCGTGGTTTTGTGGGGAAGAAGCATAACAAAGCAAGAGAATTGAGGAAGCTGATGAGATACTAATTTATTAATTAATTTAATGCAATTGACAAACATGGTCTAGTTTGTACAGGAGTGAGGTCAAGAATGTTAATAGATTTGCATAAAATAGAGAGTTAAGATGCTTGCGATATCAATAAATTCAAAGAGTAAGTCCTATGGGAATGGGATTGCTGGAAGAATAAGTAATTGTGGTTAGAAAGTGAGATAATGAAGTTAAAATAATTTCCAAAGGTGGAGTAGTTGAAAGTGAAGATAAAGTCTAGCAAATGGTAATGGATGTGGGTATCTAAACCAAAATATAGGTCAGGGTCTCCAGGATTGAAGAGTGGGAAATAAACTATATTGCTAAGATTTGAAATGAAACATCCCAAATGACTGTTACAATCACCCATAATTGTAACAACATTTGAGAAGCAAAGGATGATTATGCACTGAGTATCAAAGTCTCCAGTGAATGTCAGGGTTGTATCTGGGATCTTGGAAGTCTAATTGATCCTTACACAATGTCTAAAATAATTTTTCTCCTTTGTGCCCTATAACTTCAGAAAAGTTACATCATAATTTTGTATAATATCAATATGTGGCTATCATTATTTGAAAAGCGAGCTTTTTTCAATGCATAAACTCATATCTTTTAGGTCTTCAAAAGAACTGAAATACCTTTCTCAATAGTATATTCCATATTGCTTCTTCTTTCTTGTATTCTTCTGTTTTGGTGGAGTGTGTCCTTGATGATTTCCTGAGATAGGATAAAAAGGAAGTCAATCTTTTAAGAACGTGCATGTTTGAAACAAATTTCATTCTACATTAATACTTGAATGATGTATTTTCTGGGAATAGAATTATGAACGGGGAATCATCTTCCACTTGTGATGGCATTGCTCCAAAATCTTTTAGTTCCCACTGTGGTAGTTGAGTAGTCCAGGGCAATTCTGACTTCTACTCCTTTGCATGTGACATTTATGGAAGTTTTTAAGATCCTACCTATATCCACAGTATGCTAAAATTCAGTGAAGATGTGTCCTGATCTGGGCTTTTTTTTTTTTTTCCCCCATTCTTTTAGTTGGAGAGTAGGGGAAGAGCTATATGGTAAGTCCTTTTAATCACCAACTGTGTCTTTCAGTTATGGGAAACACTTTTGGAGTAATTGTTTGATACTTTTCTTCTCTTCCTATTTTCTGTGTTTTCTTTCTTCAATTTGTCAGACTTCTTGGATTCATCTTGTATGTTTTCTACCATTTTACCTTTTTTTTTTTTCTTTTCGCTAAGGAGGGAGTGTAGTGGTTAGACAAGCATTTCCTCTGGAGCTAGAGGTCCTGGGTTCTAATGTGAGCTTCACCATTTACTAGGTTTTGACTTTGGACAAGTCACTTGTCTTCTCTGTTATTCAGTGTCCCTATATAGAAATTGAATAGTGTCTATCTTAAGGTTTGTTGCTAAGAGAAAATGAATTAATGCGTGCAGAGTGCTCAGAACAGTGCCTAACACATAAGAGCTATATATATTTTTTTATTATATTGTAATTATTACTTTATAGCTTTGATGTTCTACCTTCTGTACAAGTCCTCGACTTTGCTTTTAACTTCTTTTGATGATTTTTCTAGAAGTTTTGATATTATTTAATTTTCAAGATTTTTTCTTGAACAGCATGGTGACAGTAGTTAGTAATACTGTATTGTATACTTGAAATTTACTGAGAGAATAAATCTTTTTTTTTTTTTTTTTTTTGCAAGAGGGATGACAAAGCCAGATTTATTGTTCTGGGTTAAACCTGTGGAGGCAGGACCTGGGAAGGGGCACGGGGACAGATGAAGTTGGTGACTGTATCTTCCTGGTCATTGCTGGGTTCTCAGCACCCTTGGCCCCCGCTGGAGTTCTAGGTGAAGCCCAGTGCTGGGGGACTGGATCCTCTTCCTGACAGTATAGAGTGTGGGATCACTTGTAAGATCCCATATGGAGGTAGGGGGTTGGGTGTTGGCCTGCGCTGGGGCCAGCGTCCTCAGGAAGGTGTCTGGTTGGAGGAGGTGGCGGCAACCACCCCATTCTTCTTGACCGGGGCCTTCAGCAGTGCCAGTTTCTTGGGCAGGCTGCTGCTGGCTTTCATCACCACGTCATGTTTGATCTTCTTCCGGATCCCGACTTCTAGGTTCTTCTAGAGCTTTTGCTGCTGCACAAGGCGCGCCTTCTTGGGAGAGATAACACTACCGCCTTTTCTCGGGCCCGATTCTTTTCAGAGGCCGCCGCTGCCTTTGCTCTTTGAGGGCTTGTGCGCCTGGAACTGGCGCTGCCCCTGCGCCATGATCCGGCACGCCAAGAGAATAAATCTTAAATGTTCTCACCACATACACATACAAAGATATGTGAGGTGGTGAATGTGTTAATTGGTTTGATTGTAGCCATCATGAGACAATGTATACATATATAAAAATATCACATTATACATTGTAAATATTTATAATTTTTGTCAATTATACCTCAGTAAAGGTGGACAAAAAGAGACTTTTCTCTTTTTATATGGCAATCTATCATGATCCTATATATTTTCTTTCTCTAAGGTGCTAGAGTTTTTCTTAAATCTTTCTTATGCTTTCTCACATTGTCTCTGTTTCTGTTTCCTTTTTCTATTTGTTCATTTCCGCCTATGTTTCACATTGAAAGTTTTCATCAAATATCGGACATCCTTGGCTCTCTACTCACATTTAAGAGTGAAGAAAGAATTGTCCATTTATATTTAAGAGTAAAACTAAAAGGCTATTTGAAAAGTCTTTGTTATTTTCTTAGTTAACTGGTGATATTCACGGTAAAGTCATTGTATAGAGACACAGATACCCGGAAGGGGGACTGCCAATTTGTTGTGTATAACGTTTTTCCCCTTTGAGGAGGCACTGATTCTTCAAAAATACATTATCTCAGCTCTTGCCTGGTTACTTGTATTTGAGAAGAGTTTAGGCATTTCAATTCTTCCTATGAAATAATTCACTTAATCCCCTTGTTTTTGTTTGTTTCTTTCTTCCACCCACCACTGTGCTTGAAATTTCAATCTGGAGGCTTTCTTAAATCTTTCCAAAGAATAGACATGTGATCACCTACTAGAGTGAAGAGCACCTGGAATTCTAGTATCTCCTTATATAGTCTTTAAATAATTCCTCTGTTTTCTGCCCTATAAATTTTTTTCCATCATCTTTTGAGATACTTGGTGTTTTGAACTCTTGAGCCTTTCCAATTTCCATGGGCTGCAATAATTTGCTTCTTACCAGCATTTCCTTCTGTAAGCATTTCGATCTTGATTTAATTAGCTTTGTTCAGTCAACATGCTTCCATCTGTTTTCTATCTTTCAAATTTATGCTAATATTTCTCATCAATTTTTGTCTCTTCTTGGGGTTCCTTTGTCCTCATGGGTTTATGCCTTTTCATTCATCATAGTATTTGAGGGCGCAGGTTCTAAAGCTGAACTCTTTGGGTTGGAATCCTTGCTGTGCCATATTACCAGCTGAGAGAGCACAGGCCATTTACTTAAGTTGTCTGCATTTCTATTTTTTTCTTTTCATTTATTTTCTTGTTGAAAAATAAAAATAAAAGAGCACCTGTGTCATAGAAGTTAGTACATGTAAAGTACTTAGAACAGTGTTTGACACAAAGTTATTTGTGTCATCAACTATTATTATCACTATTAACATGATATTATTATTTAGAAGTTTCAGATAGGAGTAGAGATAAACATGTGAATTTAATTATTTATGTTTAACCATTAGTTTATTTTTTAAATGTATATGGGACAAATGAAGACTCTATTATTAATTGTCCTGGAGAACTTAGAAGAAGAGGATAGAGTAATTGTGGTCAGCTTTTTTACATGATATTACTTAAGAGCCTGAAATGAATAAATTCTAAATATTTAGGTACATGAGTCATTGCATTTCTCTACTTTTCTGAATTCATTATCAGCTTCATCTTAATGCTGGTTTTTGTAATAGTCACAAGATGGATACAGCAGTTACATAGATCTCATGCAGATATGACAATGTCCAGATGCAGAAAAGGTGCAATGTTATCTATATCTTCTTCTGAAGAATGAACAAATCTTTCTCAGAAGCCCCCAACAGATCTTCATTCATGTCTCATTGGCTACAATCCATTAATTACCCTTAAATCAACCACTGGCAATAAAAATAGAACCACAAAAATTGACCTAGATTGATTAAGGTTTATGTCTGGGACTGAGACTAGAATCCTAAGCCCTTGGGTCATATGGGGCAGGAGTGCACACATGAAATAAATTGTGTTGTTGTAAGAAAAAAACCAGGCATGGTGGCTCATGCCTGCAATTCCAGCACTTTGGGAGGCCGAGGCGGGCAGATTACTTGAGGTCAGGAGTTCGAGACCAGCCTGGTCAACATGGTGAAACCCTGTCTCTACTAAAAATACAAAAATTAGCCGGGCATGGTGGTGCGTGCCTGTAATCCCAACTAATCAGGTGGCTGAGGCAAGAGAATCACTTGAACCCTGGCAGCAGAGGCTGCAGTGAGCCGAGATTACGCTATCGCACTCTAGCCTGGGCAATAGAGTATGACTGTCTCGGGCGGGGTGGGGGGGCGTGAAAAAAAAGGAAGGGGAAGTAGATATTTAGTAGGCAAACAAGTGATACTGAGAAAGGGATTATCCAGGTTGTTCCAGAAAGTCATAAATATTGAGTATACTTCAATAAAGTTAAGACCTATAATTTTAATGAGCATGTTGGGAAAGCAAAAGTTGATTTCCCTAATAAGTCTTTGCCTAGTAAGTATTCTGTAATGCCTAATACTAGGCTTATTGGGATTCAAATCAAATTGCTATTGTAACTTAAAGCTTGCTTACCACAGTGTTGCAAATAGCCAGCTTCGTTGTTCAGATAAAAACAGATAAACTTTCCCAAGATAACTACTTCCTTCCTTTTTAGACATTATGCATAAGATAGATGAAAACCGTGTAAAATAAATATAAATGTATACTGCATTCAGAAGTGAATGTCAGTGCAGTTTCCTGACTCTTATCTATGCCCAAAGAGTATCTGAGAAAAGTGAATGAATTGCTTACCTGACTTCCTGTCTTCCTGAGTCTTCAAAGAATGAATTATAATTCCCCAGTTTGCCTTGCACATTTTAGTGAGCTAATTACAATACTTTTACAGTTCAGCCTCCTTAAAAATCAAACTGGAAGTTGTGATAAACCTACTGGCAATTAAGAGACAACAAGATGGATTATCTCCAGAAGCTCATGGGACTTCTTGAAGTTTGGAGAGTCACATCTATTTCTGCTACACTTTGGTATATTTTTGTTGTTGTTGTTGATGATGGAAGCTTTTCTTGGCCCTGTTGAGTTGCAGATATGCAAATGAGCTTTATCCAAGCATGCTTACTTTCTGGGATGAAAAGTTTCCAGGCAGATACACAGCAAGAAGTCGTGGTACATTCATTATCAGAGCCTGAAAAACGAATGCTAGGTCTTATAAGTAAACTTCCAATTTTGGAGAGAGAGAGTGGAAGCTTGTGATATTTTTCAGTGTGCTTTGGATTGGAAAAGAGGTGAAACATTTTTCTACTTTGGAATGCACTGATAAGAATAAAAATATTGCCCCAAATAAGTCCAATAAAGCCTGCAGTAGTCTTTCTTTCAGTTTCCTATTTCTTCTTCGTTCAGTTTCCTACAAAAAATTCATATAATTCTGCATTAGGAGCACATATGTAGAAAATTATAAAATGAAGAGACATTTTGCTTTGGCACAGATACTTTAGTGACATTAAAGATTAAAGGTTTTTTTATAACAGTTTTTTTTTTTTTTTTTTTTTTTTTTTTGGAGACAGAGTTTCGCTCTCGTTGCCAAGGCTGGAGTGCAATGGCGCGATCTTGGCTCACTGCCACCTCCTGCTTCCCGGGTTCAAACGATTCTCCCGCCTCAGTCTCCCGAGTAGCTGGGATTACAGGGATGTGCCACCACGCCCGGCTAATTTTATATTTTTAGTAGAGTCGGGGTTTCTCCATGTTGGTCAGGCTGATCTCGAACTCCCGACCTCAGGTGATCTGCCCGCCTCGGCCTCCCAAAGTGCTGGGATTACAGGCATGAGCCACCACGCCCGGCCTCTAACAGTTTTGTTAATCCACATGTAGACTCAGTTCTGAGATGATCACGCATAGCTGAATCAACCATTTTAGATGGATTTGGGGTTAGGAGTCAGAAATGATTGCTAATTGAGCCATCAGCAGAACAACACAGCTATTTCCATAACTAAAAGAAGTGAATCAACCATGTATATTTGTTCATACAGACATGACATTTACTGACACTGTGTTAAACCCCCAATCCATCCAGAAAATAGTTACTTTATTTTATCTTATAAACACTGCACATGAATCCATTAATGTAAAGTTCCTTTGGACTTATCCAACTACTTACAGGAAATTATAGTTCTCCATCATTTGTTGAAATTTATCACTTGAGATTATAATAGATTTATTTGATTAGCTGTAATGTCTAGAATATGCTATCTGGTACAAGAAAGTAAGCCTATGCTGATTTTTAAAAATTTAGTTCTATCCACTGGATAGCTGCATGCTTGGATACAATGACTTACACTTAACACTTATAATTTTTTTTTTTTTTTGAGACGGAGTTTCACTCTGTTGCCTAGGCTGGAGTGCAGTGGTGCAATCTCGGCTCACTGCAACCTCCGCCTCCAGGGTTCAACTGATTCTCCTGCCTCAACCACCTGAGTAGCTGGGTTTACAGGCATGAACCACCATACCCGGCTAATTTTTGTATTTTTAGTAGAGACGGGGTTTCACCATATTGGTCACGTTGGTCTCGAACTCCTGACCTCGTGATCCACCCGCCTTGGCCTCCCAAAATGCTGGGATTACAGGCGTGAGCCACCGCACCCGGCCTGCATTTATAATAATGTTTATCATACAGTACATTTGACATGCAACAGCAAATAACATTTACAAAGTTACTGTTGTATGCCTAGTACAGGGTTAAATGTGATGATGCAAGATAGGTAAGAGTTAAAACACACAGTTTGTACCCCTAATTCTGATTAAGCTTCTTTGAGAGAAGTATAGTGTCTGGAATGAAATATTTTTATTCTACTGTGTGATGGTGATCCTATGCTATGGTCTAAATGTGTCCTCATGCCTCCCAATTCATATGTTGAAACCTAGTCTCTAATATGGTGGTATTAAGAGGAGGACTCTTTAGGAGGGGATGAGGTCATGAGGGCTCTACCCTCATGAATAGCATTAATGCCCTTATAAAAGAGGCCCCACGGAGCTTCTTCACCCCTTCCACCATGTAAAGATACATCAACAAGGCACCATCTATGAAGCTGAGCGAGCTCTCATTAGACACCAAATCTGCTGATACCTTGATCTTGGACTTTCCAGTTTCCAGAACTGTGAAAAATAAATTTCTGTTGTTTATAAATTACCCAGTCTAAGGTATTTTGCTATAGCAACCCAAATGAACTAAGGCAGCCTATACCTTGAATAATATATTTATTTCTGGTTGTCACATTCAGAAAAGCCATCGAGAGGGCAGAACTGTGTATGTAGAATAAAAAGGACCTAAAGGGGTAAGAACTGTCATAGGCATATGTGAAAGAAGGATTTTACTTGTTTTGTGTGATAGAGAATATAACTAGGACCAAGGAGTGGATGGGGATTATGTGAAGAAAGAATTCATTATATTTTAAGAACTTTTTTTCTTATTGCTTCTCTGTTGAGGAAAATTGAGTTTATCACACTCCTCAGTTGATGTCACACTGATTATCATTGCCGCTTGCAAGGACCACACATATTTGATTGTTTTTTTCTATTTCAATTTCTCATACCCCCAGGCAATGATTCTAATCCTTTACTGTTTGTCTACTTGTAAAATATGTTTTGTTGTTTTGTACTTGCATATTTTTAGTTTACATAAGTGGTATTTTGATATAGATGTCATTCTATTTATTTCTTTTCACTCCACATGTTTTCTAAGTTCTGTTTAGTTTGTTGCATGTGTATCTATTTTGTCATTTGTAAATGCTACATAATCTCCATAATGTACATCTACCACACTTTACCAATTAAATTGACTGACGACTCAATTATCTATCATTTCTGACTCCTAACCCCAAATCCAATGATGAGTAGCCTGAGTGATCCAACTTCCTGCCACCATAAACGTTGCAATGAATAGCCTTACATGTCCCATTTTATACTTTTGTAAGCCTGTGTATTCTGGGTCACACAGTGTATACATAAATAGCTCCATGTTGCTCTATAGAATGACTTCTTCCACCAACAGTGTATGAGGGATTCTAGAGCCTAGGGCTTCACAAACTTTTCCTGTGTAGAACCAGATTGTAAATACGTTAGGCTTTTCAGGCCACTCGGGATTGTCTTTGCTACTCCTCTTCTTCCTCCTCCTCCTCCTTCTTCGTCCACTTCTTCATGAATCACCCGTCAAAAATGTTAAAACCATTCCTATCTTATGAGCTGTACAAAAATGGGCCAAGAACCTCATTAAACTCTTGGGCTATCCAGATCTAGCCCTGCATTTCTGCCAACATGTGGCAGATGATTCATTTCTCTAATTTTGGCCAGTGTAGTGAATATAAAGTGAGTGCTTACTATTTTAACTTCCACTTCTCTGATTGTTAATTAACTAGATCATCTTTTAAATTATTTGCTAACCTTTGGGTTTTCTCATCAGTAAACTTCCTATTGAAATAATTTACTCAGAAACTCACTATCTGTTGTGGTGGCTCATTCACTCTGTTTGTAGCTCAGACTTTTAGAAAACTCTCGAAAAACATCAAAATTAAGTATTTCTGTTCAATAGAAGACACCATGGATAATGTTAGTGAGCAGATAACTGATTAGAAAAAGAGGCTCAAAGTGCCTAAAACTGGCAATGAGTTAGTATCCAATGTATAAGAAACCACGAAAAATCAACAGATAGTGAGTTTCTGAGCACTGAAGTGTTTCTTGAAAGGCTGAATGGTCATTTGGCATGAAGGTTATATTGTAGTGTTTCAAACATTAAGTGGGTGTGTGGAAAAGACTATTATGGTCTCTTTCAACTCTTAGATCATTTGATACACATGAAGCAGTTTGAGAGCAACATTTGGAAATCACAGGATTTGGGTAGTAAAAGAGATATTAGTGATTCATTTAATCCAGATTTCCCATTTTCCATGGTAAGAAACAGAGGCCAGAACAGGGGAGGTACTTGCTCAAATTTCCCACAGGTAGTAAGTGGCAGAGGCTGGACCAGAATTTCTCACTTCACAGTCCACTGCGCTTTCCATTACCTCAAGATGAATTTGAAATTTAATGGTTCAACAGTAAACACTCTAGGTGGTTCCAGTAGTGGGAGGATATCACTAAGGTAGAAAATGTATGCAGAAAGGGGCATCTACAAGTTCTCCTAGGATTGACTGATTCATGGTAAATGCTAATGCTACTTCTATGATTATACATAATCTGTGTTGTTGCCATATATGGAAACAATTACAAAGTCATTATCCACATTTTCCCTCACCCAAATTGTTATGAAGCCTGCAGCATTTCCAAGCACCCCAGGCACAAATTATATTGTCTTTTTTCTCTAATGTCAGATACTAAAGACTACTGTGCCTTTTCAGCTGAGCTAGGACTGTGTAACAAACTAAAACATTACAGAATCCTTAACAGCATACATTTCAGAGAGCCACTAGCTGCCAATACTTGATATGTGCAAATCAGAAATTCAGTCCCCTCCCACCGTGCTTGGCAACAAAGACTTTCAAGATCTGTACACCATTATCCACTCCAGTGGGAAAACTTATGAAAGAACATGGAGTTGTTTAAAGCTGGTGCTGCCCTAGGTAAAATCAGCTTATTTTAGACCCACCCTGGCACTGCTAAAAAAAAAAAAAAAAAAATAGTTTCTCTAAACGAGTGTTTTTTTTTTCCTACCCTAAGTCTCAGACTTTTAGTGTTTTACACCTTGTTAGATCACAAAGTAAGATTGTGAGATCCTTTCCGTGAGGCTGTATCAACAATATCAAACAACTCTTACACGGTACTGATACTTATATATGAATTTCTAACATTAGAGATTTTTGTATTGGTGGAGGGTGAAGGACAAGGGGTCAACAGGCTGGGAAAATGTCTTTGCAATATCATAAGACAGCCATGCTTTGAGTGGGCTTTATCGGCACATGTAAATGACAGGAGTTCAGTTAAGATACTCCTGGTTTTGTTTTTGTTTTTGTTTTTGTTTTTCCCCTCAGTAGGAATAATCCTTGAATTAGCCCGTTTGCTTTTCTGAGCAGCACAGTGGGAGATTTCATAGTTTTCTCCCAGGCCTTTTCCAAACTTGACAGCTAAGTGGAAGAGTACAAAGGCCACTTTCACAACCTTTGCTCAGCTGCAATTCTTCTCTCTCGCCTACCCGTTTCCGCAATGTGTCTAATTGTCCTGTACAAGAGTGTCTATTTGATGTATCTTGAGTACTCTGACTGTCCTGACAAGTGTTGGCAAAGTTCAGAGTGACTGGAAGCAATTCTTTATACCACACGTGTCCTCATTTTTCAGTGTTGTCTACTTTTGACGTGGACTGGCTGCTATGCTGAAGCTATTTCTATTTCCTTTCTCTAGGAATACTGAATACTGCTCTTGGATTGAATAGTTTTCCCACCCACCCCTTCCCCTAGCACTACACCTGCTTCCATTATACTCTTTCTTTTTGCTGTGTAGCTTAAATATACAATTTAAACACCCTGCTTATTTTTCCACAAGTCAAAACATATTCCCTGCTTGAATCAAGAAGAAAAGGAAAAGGAAAGGAAGAAGAAGGAAGTCTGTCTTTATTGGACCTTCCGTGGGCAACAAATGGCTTATGTGAGAGTTCTAGCTAGGGAGAAATGGAGTTCAATGATTGAACAATGCTAACTCAGTTCCTTTTCCATTCTAAAGGCTGAAAGAGTAGATGGAGAACCAGCAGTCCCCGCCGTAGTATGGTGAAGCACACTCCCTTTTCGATGTACAAGCAAATGAACCCTTCAGGGTGTCTCAAACCACTCCCACTGCTGCTCATGATTGGCCTAAAGCACCTAATTCTACTCTCCTTGAGGAAAGAGGATACCAACTTGCCACTGTCCCCATACTCTCTTTTAGGTTTTCAACTCCTTACTCTAGCTCATCACAAGTATGGGTGAAGCCTAGATAAATATGGATATGATGACTAGGGATACAGTAAACAAGTGCTTCAAGAAAGGCAGAATAGGGTACCAAAATATAATATAATTGCCTGCTGGTACTATAATGAATTGAGGTAATATATTAATTGAGTAATAAAATCTTAATTATACCAAACATGACTCCTGCAGGTTATAATGCAGGGTTCTTTCCTTCTATGCCCTTAAGAGAAAATTAGGGATGAGAGATGAGAGGTGACACTTTTTTTTAAGATTCAGTGTGTGTGATGTCTAGACATCCTGAATAAAATAGAGGTAACTCGTCATCTGTGATGAGATATTAACTTTGTATAATAAACTGTCAAATGTATGGTCTCTCTCAATTATCCGTAGTAAGAATGCTATTGTTTTCATAATTCATTATTTTTTTTCTTTTTTTGAGATGAAGTTTGGCTCTTGTTGCACAGGCTGGAGTGCAATGGCATGATCTCAGCTTACCACAACCTCCACCTCCCAGGTTCAAGCGATTCTCCTGCCTCAGCCTCCTGAGTAGCTGGGATTACAGGCATGCGCCACCACGCCTGGCAAATTTTTGTATTTTTAGTAGAGATGGGGTTTCTTCATGTTGGTCAGGCTGGTCTCAAACTCCCAACCTCAGGTGATCTGCCTGCCTTGACCTCCCAAAGTGCTGGGATCACAGGTGTGAGCCACCATGCCCAGCCGATAATTCATGATTTTCTTATCAGTTTCCAACACAGTCAAAAATCGTGTGTCTCACTACTGCACTTCTTCTGACTATGAGAACTACTGAGTACCTGGCTGCTCATATCGACATTGTTTTGAGCATGCATTCATGAGTATGAGAGTAGGTCATTCCATGTCATAAAAGCTAAGTGTATCAGGTGCAGTATTAATTGACTATCAGGTATATTGACCCAACTCTCATTATTAGGAGTCTTTCATCACCTATGGGCCTTTTTGTCCCCCCAAAACATATTTATTTTTGGTTGTGAGGACAATAAACAGGTAAATGGTATGAAGAGTCATTGTTGTTTCTTCTCATGAAAACATTAAATAGAATCATGAACTACCAGAAAAAGCTTATCAAACCTTGCTCTACTGCCTTTCTCTATGAAGATAATGCAACCCCTAGATCAGGACTTGTCAGTGGTGAAAACTGGAGTTGCCAATTATCCATTGGAAATTTCATGGTAAAAAGCATAAAAATGATTTTCTTTCCTTTTATGAAATTCAAATAAAGCCTTTAAAATGTATTCTCTCTCTTTCTATTTCAGTGAGCTAATACTCTGCTTGAGATTCATTAAGTCAAAGGCTGACATTTCCTCTGACCACAGACTTGACTTCAGTCTGCAGATATTATCCTGCAATTCAGCATACATTGCTATCTGCTCATCGTGGAGGAAAAGCAAATTGCAGATATTTTACTCTGCCAAATCATTATGTGCTTAGGATATTCAAGGTTAGAAAAAGCTAAGTGACATGTACGTTTAGATACTTGGCATTGTAATTACAATGTAGTGCAAATCAACAAGTATTTATTGGGTACTTATGTGTCTAGCATTGTAATCATGGCTTTTCTTTACACAACACTTGACATAGCTGGATGGATATAAGAGATTTTCTGGGCAGAATTTCTTCTGAAATATTCCCTCCACTGGCCCATTATTTTACTATTGGAGCCTTTTTTTGGATCTAAAAAAATGCTGGTTTTCAGATTCTCTGAGTGTAATCAAGATACCCTGGATATGGCAATTAGAGCAAGCATTGTAGTTGTCATTGGTAGGAAACAAGAGTCAGAATTGGACTTGCGATGAATATCAGGAGTGAGAGAAAGTTGTAGTTTGAGAGAGAAGATGTACATTAAATGAGAAGGGAGAGAAGGTGGAGGTCATCTCTGACTAACCTTCTCTACTTCTTAGTTTTGCTAATGATCTGTCTTTCATGTGGAACAGGGAAGTTCTACATACATAAATTAGTATGATGTTCTGTTAAGGAGTGTAAATTTCCAAAAAGAAGCAGAGCCAGTTATGTCCAAGTTGAAGCAAAAAAGTACATTTCACTGTTAAAGACTTGTTTGATTATCCAAGCCAATGCTTTTTTTCTTTAAAAACGGATAATGTTGAAAAGTTCAGAATGTAGTAAATTCTTGAGATGTCACTTTGGGTAACATGTGCCAAATAATTCAGAGGTACAACGAACAAAAATACCTATATCACAATGATTGGATGTTCTCAACTAGTTTGTCCCTTTTGCTTCTCTCTCCTTGTGGCAAGTCTTTGAATAAGCTGGGACACTGAAATTGCATGCAGATTTTAAAGACACTGATGTATAATTCAATAGCAACTCATATTGTTTTTAAACATCAAGATTTCACTACCGATTTTCTTCAGAGAGATTTCATTTCCACATTTGTCATTCACAGAGAAGACACAAGGCGACCTCTTTTGAGGTGATTTTCATGAGTAAATGATAGAAAATATGAAGGAAAAATATTATTTATTGTGTTTTATTTGTAATACCCTATGTATCTGCCTGCACTGTAACAGTTGAGGACAGAAGAAAGAAAGTTTGATGAGAAAGATGTAAAATATCGAGCTGATTTTTCATCATAATATTTAGTCAGAATCTTGGGAATTAGGAGGAAAGGTAGAGAAGGCCAGCAAGACAGCATGTTCGTGAGTGTTAAGGTGGGCTCAGAGTGAACCAGGTATTCAAGTATTTTATAATACCATGCCACCACCATCTCGGATGATGTTATACAGATAGTGAGAGATTCATTACTATCTCTGAGTTGGAAAGTAGACCAGCAATCCTGTAGTATAAGGTTTCATTTCAAATCATTCAAAGTGGTTTGAACTTATACACTGGCTGATTTTAAAAGGTGGGTTAGGATCATAACTTGCTTATTTGTTTTAAAGAAAACTATGTCATCTGCTTGCATAATGATTTTTCACTTAATGCTTTATTCAATCTTTCTATATAATTGAGCCTAATTGTTCTCTAATACTGAAAGGACTCAGCTTTATATGCAGCAATCACTATTTTTGATATTCCTATGAAGGTGCTTTTGAATAATAATGAATACACCTTTTAGATCTGTTGTCAGTGTCTTATATTCCAGGACTGCTATTTATACTTATTTGTATTCTTGGTTTATAACATGTAGTACTCAGGAGAATAAACCCTTGGGAACGCTATGCAATAAGGATTCTAAGAGACATTTATGTCCTATTTATTTTTATAGTTTCTGTAAGAAAGTGCTTATTGGGCAGAAACAACCAGGATAGCTTACAAATATGAATGCCTGGAAAGATCCCCAGGGTCTTCATTATTTACGTTGTTTGAAAACCACATTCTAATTTTTGATAGGTTAAGGCTAGTGTTCTTAGACTGATGTTCTCAAGGTTTTGTTGCCTCTACCTTAAGAGTTAAAACATTCAAAAGAATTAATAACATGTATTGAGCAATTATTGCACCAGAGATACAAAGGATGGGTAGACTTTTAGTAATTAGAAAGCAAGAAGAAGTTTTTGAATTTGGAATAAACAGTACAAATAAGACAGACAGAGTGCAGATTATGTTGTACATCAGTGTTTGGTTGAAATGGAGGAAGACTTCCATGCAGGATGAAAAATGGAGAATGGCTAGAAAGGTTAGAGTTAGATTGTACAAAAGCCTTAATATTAAACTAAGCAATTTGTTTTACCTTATAGGTAGTGGGGAGCCATGGAGTACCATCAGTAATTCACTTATTTTCAGAGTAGAAGCATTTCGGCATTCTATTATCTACCACGTAATATAGAATGCAGACATTTATTTGGAAATGCAATAGTCATTTAACTCTTAGCATGACAACTCATGATATACAGTATTACATTTTCCCTATATGAAATAGTATACGAAGAATAAAATTGATTTTTACTTGGAGATGGTGGTGAATGTTGATCTTGATCTTTAGGCAGTGATACTGATCATTATCATTACCTTTATTAAATTCCAACAAAGTGCAAAGGGAAGTGTAAAACATACAACTTAGCAAGGGAGTCCTTCTCATGGTTGAATAATTGGAGATATTTCAAGGTGAATTATCAAACTGTTAACCTCTTTGGATTTTTCTTTTGGTCAGAATCATTAAAGGGACTGGTATTTGGGTGAGATTTGAACTCTTTGAGGTCAGAAACTATGACATACTTACACTACTATTGCCAATATCCAGCACATAATCATATGCCTGGCACATATTTAAGAGACCAAAAGGAAATTATTGAGTGAATGAGTGAATGAATGATATTCTGGACTTCTGTGATTTTTCCTAATGTGATTTCACCCCCCTTTCACTTCAGTCACCTGTTGGCTCTTGTGCATTGTTATCACTAAAATTCATCCACTCTTAAAACATGGTAATTAATGCAACACATGATCATGAATGGATCTTAGACAAGAAGGAGCCATTAGGAGGAAAGTCTTAGCTAGGTGTGGTGGCACACAGCTGTAGTCTCAGGTACTGGGGATGCTGAGGTGGGAGGATTGCTTGAGCCCAGAAAGTCAAGGCTGTAGTGAACCGTGATGGTGATATTGGAATAATATCTTTAGATAATAGAATTATATCAATGTTAATTTTGTGACATTGATCATTGTTCTTTGATTATCTTAGATGTTAACAGAATTTTTGCAGAATCTGGATAAAGGTTACACAATAATTATTTTTTAATTTTTGCAATACTTGTGAAAGCCTGAAATTATTTCAAAATAAAAATTTTAAAAATTGAAGGAAAAAATTTTTAACTTTTTCACCCTCAAGATTATATTATTATTACATTGTAGTACTCATTTCATCCCCCCGAGTTTCACTCGTACATATACCCTCATCATGATATTTTTTGTTAGTCTTTTCTTAAATGTATAATTCATATATAATGATTGCACATATTTATGGGTACAATGTGATATTTCAACTCATGTATAAATATATAATTATCAAATCATGGTAATTGCCATTTACATTACTGTAAACATTTATAGTTTATTTATAGTGATAACAAATTATTCTCTTCTAGCTATCTTGAAATATACATTATATTGTTATTTGCTGTAGTCACCCTACCGTGTAATAGAATACCAGAATTTATTTTTCCTCTTCTTGAGGTTCAGAAAACAACATCCCATAATGAAAGCCTCCGTGGGAGCATCAGAATCAAAAGTTTTTCTCTGACCTTCTCCTGCCCGCCTCAGTTCTATTCTCCTCCCCACCCTAAAACCCCAGAAGTAGGCATAGAAACTAGAATCCCTCTTCTTAAAGGTGAGTCGTATAAACCAGAACCCCTTTTCTCCAAAGTCAGACATAAAATCTAAAAATATTTGATGTAAAAACTGGTTATAAAGAAATCATCTGACCTGCCTTGTTTGACTGTAGGTCATAAGGCCCTAATTCCAGAGAGGGCCCTGCCCTACGCCCAGAAGGAAGGAATACAGGCTCAGAGAGACCAAGAAGGGTCTAGACAGAGAGGCCTTGCTGGGTTTCCCTACTCAGTCTATCAGCATTAGATCATACCCCTTTCTTCAATCATACTTCTAGACCATTGTCCATACTTTATTAACATCAGTTTTATAAAAGTTAACCGTTTCCCCTCTATCTTTGAGGTCATCATTCTGAAGCCTCTTGTGTGTGCATACATGTTAAATAATTTGTATGTCTTTGTACCTATTAATCAATCTGCCCCATGTCAGTGATTTTTTTCAGCAAACCTTGGCCTCTACACTTTCTTTTTTTCTTTTCTTTTCTTTTTTTTTTTTTTTGAGTTGGAGTTTTGCTCTTATGCTCAGGCTGGAGTACAATGGCACCATCTTGGCTTACTACAAACTCCACCTCCCGGGTTCAAGTGATTCTCCTGCCTCAGCCTCCCGAGTAGCTGGGATTACAGGCGCCTGCCACCATGCCTGGTTAATTTTGTATTTTTAGTAGAGAAGGGGTTTCTCTATGTTGGTCAGGCTGATCTCGAACTCCCGATCTCAGGTGATCCACCCGCCTCAGGCTCCCAACAGGCGTGAGTCACCGCACCTGGTCGGCCTCTACACTTTTTAACTGTAACTTTGTACACGTCCCTGCTCCCATCCCCAGCTTCTGCTAATCATTATTACACTATTGC
The DNA here is from genome assembly GCF_024542745.1 of Macaca thibetana thibetana. Lineage (NCBI taxonomy): Eukaryota > Metazoa > Chordata > Mammalia > Primates > Cercopithecidae > Macaca > Macaca thibetana. The sequence continues at coordinate 109,023,374 of NC_065598.1, forward strand.
TATGAAATCAACTTTTTAAAATTCTGCATATGAGTGAGATCATGTAGTGTTCGTCTTTCTGTGTCTGGCTTATTCTACTTAGCATAATGTCCTCCAGGCTCATCCGTGTTGTTGCAAGTAACAGGATTTCATTCTGTTTGTTTATTTGTTCGTTCGTTTGTTTGTTTTAGAAGGAGCCTCACTCTGTCACCCAGGCTGGAGTGTAATGGAGCTATCTCAGCTCACTGCAACCTCTACCTCCCAGGTTCAAGCGATTCTCCTGTCTCAGCTTCCCAAGTAGCTAGGATTACAGGCATCCACCACTACGCCCAGCTAATTTTTTGTATTTTCAGTAGAGACAAGGTTTCACCATGTTGGCCAGGCTAGTTTCTAACTCCTAACCTCAGGTGATCTGCACGCCTCGGCCTCCCAAAGTGCTAGGATTACAGGTGTGAGCCACCGTGCCCGGCCTATTTTAGTCTGTTTTATGGCTGAATAATATTTCATTGCATATATGTACATTTTCTTTATCCATTCATTTGGAGATAGTCATTTGGGTTGACTCCATACCTTGTGTATTATGAATAGTGTTACAGTAATTATGGGAGTGCTGATATCTCTTTGATATATGGATTTAATTTCCCTTGGATATATACCCAGCAATGAATGGGATTGCTGGATCATATGTTAATTATATTTTTAATTTTTTGAGGAACCTCCATACTGTTTTTCACAGTGGCTGTACGAATTTACATTTCCACCAACAGTGTCGGTTTTCTTTTGTCCCTATCCTCCCAACACTTATTATCTTTCTTTTTTTTTTTTTTTTATAATGGTCATTTTGACTGGGGTAAAATGAAACCATTGTGGCTTCAATTTGCATATCTGTGATGATTAGTGGTGTTGAACATTTTTTCATATATCTGTTGGCCATTTGTATGTCTTCTTTTGAAAAATGTCAGACTTCTGCTTCTGAGTCAAAGCCATGGTGGTGACAAATTCAAGCCCTGAGCACCCGTTGTATTCTTTGATGTCAGCATTGGCAGTCAGGTAGTTGGCCACATGTAGATGCAGCTCTTTGTAGACATTGTATCTAACACAACCGAGAACTTTAGGCAGTTCTGCACCAGATAATTCAGTAAAGATCGGGTTCCAATAGGATACAAAGGGAGCACCTTTCACAGGGTCATAAAGGATTTCATGATTCAGGGTGGAGATTTTGTTAATGGAGATGTTACTGGAGTCACCAGCATTTACCAGGGACTATTTGCAGATGAAAATTTTAAAATCAGACACCCAGTTCCAGTCCTGCTTTCCATGGTGAACAGTGGTCCCAGTACAAATGGCTGTCAGTTCTTTATCACCTGCTCTAAGTGCAATGGTCTGGATGGGAAGCATGTAGTGTTTGGAAAAATCATTGATGGACTGCTACTGATGAAAAAGATTGAGAATGTTCCCACAGGCCCCAATAATAAGGCCAAGGTACACATGCTGATCTCACGGTGTGGGGAGATGTATTTCAGACCAAGACTGAATCAGACCTTCACTTCCTCTTGGCGATGTTCTTGAGTAAGATAATCTGGACTGGCCCCTGTGTTTGCTTCCCTGCCTGCTGCTATGCCATTTGACCAACAGACTCCGGAAGTATCAGAGATTCAGAATCCAAGATTGTGTTTAGGTTTTCAGCTGTAAATAATGGTTTTTGTATGTTTAAAAAAACAAATAAAAATGTCTATTTAGATCTTTTGCCCATTTTTAATGGGATTATTTGGTTGCTTGCTATTGAGTTGAGTGGCTTACATATTTTGTTATTAGTCTCTTCTCAGATGCATAGTTTGCAAATATTTTCACCCACTCTATAGATTGTCTCTTCACTCCATTGATTATGTCCTTTGCTATGCAGTAGCTTTTAGTTTTATGTAATCTCATTTGTCTATTTTTACTCTTGTTGCCTGTGCCTTTGAGTTCTTATTTAAAAAATCCTTGCCCAGTCCAATTTTATGAAGCATTTATCCATATTTTCTTTTAGTAATTTTATAATTTGGGACTTACATAGAAGTCTTTAATATATTTTGGGTTGATTTTTGTATATAGTGAGAGATAGGTGTTTTGTTTCCTCCTTCTGCATGTGGATATCCAGTTCCCAGCACTATTTATCAAAGAGACTGTCCTTTTTTTCCCATGCGTGTTCATGGTGCCTTTGTTGAAAATCAGTTGGCTATACATGCATAGATTTATTTCTGGGTTCTCTCTTCTGTTTCATTGATCTATGTGTCTGCTTTTATGCCAATATGATGTTCTTTTGGTTACAATAGATTTGTAGAGTATTTTGAAGTCAGGTAGTATGATGCCTCTCACCAGCTTTCTTCTTTTTGCTTAAGATTGCTTTGACTATCCAGCGTCTTTTACATTTCAATACCTCGTTATGATCTTTGGTCCCTTGCTCTTACAGTATTTTCTAAGTCGATCACAACAGTTTTTAATATCATTGTCTTCCCTAACTAGCCTGTAGAAACAAAGTCTACAGCTTAGAAACTATTAAATGCTTTAATTGATATCCTTGCATGGTCCCTAGACTTAGTCAGACTTTTGACCTTCACCATTCTTCCCATGTCATCCACAAACCTGGGCCACCAACTTCTCACCTGTTCTTAGAATCCTAAGAGCTACTAGGAAATTAACAAAATTGCATGACAATTTTCTACCACTTTCTTCCTTCAACTTTGGGTCTCCTAAATTTTTTACATTCCTTTTATTTATATCTTATTGCCTTCCAACTATATTCTGCTTACTCTTTCCACAACTCTCAAACAGCCTTAGTTCTACCACATAGACATAGTAACCACAGTTAACCTTAAGGGGTATATGCTGTTAATATGTAGAAAGAGGATAGCTCACTGCTGAAATTTTCAAAATGAGTTTAGCCTCAAGTGCACATACTCTTTGTAACTTAATTTTCTCATTTGATAATATAACTTGAGAATTTCTAATGCCATGAAATATTATTGAGGACAGTAATTTTTGAATGTTACAATATATTTTATGTCACAATAATGTTACAATGAGGATATACCAATTTCTGATCCTTTCTTAGCGTAAATTTTTAGTAATGAAATAATAATAATAGAAACAAGAGAAATATGTATTTTTAAGAGAAATATGTATTTTGATCCATATTGTCAAATTTTTTTTAAAACTCTGAACAAATTTGTGTTCTTGCCAGCAATGTAAAAGCATGCCTATTACAAGCAAATGCAGTGCTATAATTTTTATTTTAATTTTCCTAATTTAAATAACACAAAACAACAATAATTACAATAATATCATAGATTCATTTTGCATTTCTTTGGTTGAAAATATTTTTAATATTAATTGGTTATGTGTCTTTCTATTTTACTTTTCTTTCCTTTCAACCTTTGTTTCTTTACCTGCAATTGCATTTTATGTCCATAATTTATCTTATGGACCTTTATTTAGTATGGTATACACCCAGTAATGGGATGACTGGGTCAAATGGTATTTCTAGTTCTAGATCCTTGAGGAATCACCACACTGTCTTCCACAATGGTTGAAGTAGTTTGCAGTCCCACCAACAGTGTAAAAGTTTTCTTTACCTGCAATTGCATTTTATGGCCATAATTTATCTTATGGGTCTTTACCTATTCTAGGTATAGAATGGGATAGTTAGTTAATATATTTAATATATATTTAGTATTAATGATAACATTTAGCCTACCATATACAGAATAAATTTTTCTCCAACTTTATTTTTCTTTAAAGTTGAGTTTTTATTTTTTAGTATATACTTTTTTAATGTGAGCATAGCTTTTAATATTTTATCTTATGTTTTGCCTCTTTCATTTATACTTATATACATATCTGAAATTAATACTTATGAATTGAAATACAAAGCATACTTGTATTTTTATCATTATTTATTTTTTGTAAGCAAAGGTTTTTTTTTCCTTTTTTGCTTAATTTTCTTGTTTTTGTTTGTGTAAATGTATTGGGTACTTGAGAAATTTTGATACACATATATAATGCATAGTGATCAAGTCAGGGTATTTAAGATGTCCATCGCCTAAGTACAATACATTTTTTGTTCAGTATAGTAACCCTAACCTGCTATCAAGCATTTAATCTATTCCTTCTCTTCTACTATATGTTTAAACCATTTAACCCATTCTCTTTATTCTCTCCCCTTCCCCCCACTCACCATTTCCAGTCTCTGTTATCTATCTTTACACTCTCTACCTCCATGTGATCGAATTTTTTAACTCCCACATACAAGTGAGAACTTGCAGTATTTGTCTTTTTAATTTTTACAGTCATTTACACAATTCCAAGCACCACTGACTAGATGAACAAGGTTCTTTTCTCCACTAACTTAAAATGTGACTGTTGCATGAACTAACTTTGATAAGTTTATGATGAACTTTTTTTTTCTGTTTCATGGATTTCCCCCACCAATCTCATGCCATTAGCAGACTATTGAAATTACTGTGGTTTCTACACACTTTTATTATCTCATAGGACAAGTCTCTACTCAGTAATTTCTTCAATCTTTGATGAATCTTACACATGTATTCCTCCACTGAAACATTTAGAATTATTTTGAAAAGTTAAAAAACTTATTTACATTTTTATGCTTATTTGGAAAAAAAGATCCAGATATACACTATAGAGTCATCTCCTTTAGAAAAATAGTGTCTTTCAGGCTGGGCATGGTGGCTCACACCTGTAATCCCAGCACTTTGGGAGACCGAGGCAGGCAGGTTCACCTGAGGTCAGGAGTTCGAGACCTGTCTGGCCAACACGACAAAACTCTGTCTCTAATAAAAATACAAAAATTAGCTGGGCATGGTGGCGCATGCCTGTAATTCCAGCTACAAAGGAGGCTGAGGCAGGAGAATCACCTGAACATGGGAGGTGGAGCTTGCAGTGAGCCGAGATCACACCAGGGGGAAAGGAAAATAGAGTTTTTCCATTATTTCTTGTATATTTATTTTTATTATTATACTTTAAGTTCTACGGTACATGTGCACAATGTGCAGGTTTGTTACATATGTATACATGTGCCATGTTGGTGTGCTGCACCCATTAACTCATCATTTACATTAGGTATATCTCCTAATGCTATCCCTCCCCACTCCACCCACCCCACAAAAAGCCCTGGTGTGTGATGTTCCCTTTCCTGTGTCCAAATGTTCTCATTGTTCAATTCCCTCCTATGAGTGAGAACATGTGGTGTTTGGTTTTTTGTCCTTGCTATAGTTTGCTGAGAATGATGGTTTCCAGCTGCATCCATGTCCCTACAAAGGACACAAACTCATCCTTATTTATGGCTGCATAGTATTCCATGGTGTATATGTGCCACATTTTCTTAATCCAGTCTGTCACTGATGGACATTTGGGTTGGTTCCACGTCTTTGCTATTGTGAATAGTGCTGCAATAAACATACGTGTGCATGTGTCTTTAGGGCAGCATGATTTATAATCCTTTGGGTGTATATCCAGTAATGGGATGGCTGGGTCAAATGGTATTTCTAGTTCTAGATCCTTGAGGAATCGCCACACTATCTTCCACAATGGTTGAACTAGTTTACAGTCTCACCAACAGTGTAAAAGTGTTCCTTTCTCTCCACATCCTCTCCAGCACCTGTAGTTTCCTGACTTTTTAATGATTGCCATTCTAACCGGTGTGAGATGGTATCTCATTGTGGTTTTGATTTGCATTTCTCTGATAGCCAGCGATGATGAGCATTTTTTCATGTGTCTGTTGGCTGCATAAATGTCTTCTTTTGAGAAGTGTCTGTTCATATCCTTTGCCCACTTTTTGATGGCGTTGTTTTTTTCTTGTAAATTTGTTTGAGTTCTTTGTAGATTCTGGTTATTAGCCCTTTGTCAGATGAGTAGATTGAAAAAATTTTCTCCCATTCTGTAGGTTCTCTGTTCACTCTGATGGTAGCTTCTTTCGCTGTGCAGAAACTCTTTAGTTTAATTAGATCCCATTTGTCAATTTTGGCTTTCATTGCCACTGCTTTTGGTGTTTTAGACATGAAGTCCTTTCCCATGCCTATGTCCTGAATGGTATTTCTTGTATAATTTTATGTGACTCCAAGTTTTATAGTTTCTTCCATATAGGTTCTACTAGGTTTTATACTAAATATTTATTTTGTTTCTATTTTGAAAACTGCGTTAAGGATCTTTGAAAAGTTTTCTCAAATTTCTCCTTTAAATGCTTTTATGAATGGAGATTAGATTTTCAGTTTTACCAATTGCCTTTCAGGGTTCCATCAAAATCACATGTGGTTAATTACTTTAATAATTACTTCATATTAAACTTTAATGTTGAACTTTCTGAGCATGCCTGAAGTAAATTTTGTCTTTGAATAATAAAACAGGTCTTAGTATCGATTTTTTTTTTCAGTTAGGTTTACTGAAGTATAATTTACATACATAAAATTGTTTTTAGTGGTACAGCTGTAAGATTTTTTACAAATACATGCATCCATGTAATCACAACTGAAAGAAAAATATAAACCTTGTTCATTACACCCAATAGTTTCCTGTTATATTTTGGATTCAATCACCTTTATCCACTCCCAACCTCTGGCAACTATTGACTATATCCTTTACCAACACTTCTGCCTTTTCCAAAATAAAATATAAATGGTAAATGGAACCATACAGTATGCAGCTTTTTCAGTCTGGTATTTTTCACTTAGCATAATGCATGTGAGATTCAACTTTGTTGTTTTACGGCAGTTTCCAAATGCTATTCATTGTATAGCTGTACAACAATTTGTTTATCCATTAAAAAGTTGATGGACATGTAAATTACTTCTTGATACTTCTTGATTTTTACACTGTAAATAAAGCAACTATAATTACTTCTGTACAGATTTGTGTGGACTTACGTTTTTATTTCTCTTGGATAAATAAGCAAGTGGGATTATAAGCAAGTGGCATTGCTGAATCACATAAGTAAATGTTTAACTTCATAAGAGATTGCCAAAATCCCAAAGTAGCTGTAATACTTTACATTTTCCACCACAGTGGATGAAAATTCCAGTTGCATCATATCCTTACCAGCACTTTGTAATCTCAGAATTTTTTTCTTTTAAAATATATTTATTCATTTGAATGCATCTATAGGCATATCTAATTTATTATTTTATTTTATTTTATTTTTTGAGATGGAGTCTTGCTCTGTCACCCAGGCTAGATTGCAGTGGCGTGATCTCGGCTCACTGCAACCTCTGCCTCCCGGGTTCAAGTGATTCTCCTGCCTCAGCCTTCCTAGTAGCTGGGATTACAGGCGTGTGCCACCAGGCCTGACTAATTTTTGTATTTTCAGTAGAGACGGTGTTTCACCATGTTGGCCAAGCTGGTCTCAAACTCCTGGTCTCAAGTGATCAGCCCGCCTCAGCCTCCCAATGTGTTGGGATTACAGGCGTGAGCCACCATACCCAGCCCTCATTTTATTTTATTTTATTTTATTTTATTTTATTTTATTTTTTTTTTTGAGACGGAGTCTCGCTCTGTCGCCCAGGCTGGAGTGCAGTGGCCGAATCTCAGCTCACTGCAAGCTCTGCCTCCCAGGTTCACGCCATTCTCCTGCCTCAGCCTCCCGAGTAGCTGGGACTACAGGCGCCCGCCACCTCGCCCGGCTAGTTTTTTGTATTTTTTAGTGGAGACGGGGTTTCACCATGTTAGCCCATGTTGGGATGGTCTCGATCTCCTGACCTCGTGATCCGCCCGTCTCGGCCTCCCAAAGTGCTGGGATTACAGGCGTGAGCCACCGCGCCCGGCCCCTCATTTTATTTTTTAAGTTTTATTGAGATTTAATTTACATAGCATTCAATTCCCCCATTTTAGAGTATAATTCAAAGTTTTTTAGTATATTCACAGATATGTGCAACCACCACCATGGAGTCAATTTTAGAACATTTTCACCACCTCAAAAAGAAACCCAACACCCCTTCCCCCCCCCCCCGGTGCCCCCCCCCCCTCCCCTCTCCCCCCCCCCGGCCCTCCCTCCCCCCCCCTCCACCCCCCACCCCCCCCCTCTCACCTAAGGATTGCCTATCTCCCCACTGCCTACCCTCAACCTTAAGCAACTACATCTACTTTCTATCGCTATAGATTTCTCTGTTCCAGACTTTCACATGAATGAAATAACATATTGCATAATCTTTTGTGACTGGCTTCTTCCACCTAGAATAATGTTTGTGAGATTTGTCCATGTTTTAGCATCCATTAATGCTTCATTCCTTTTTACAGCCAAATAATATTCCATTGTATAGATTCTACATTTTTTAATCCATTTTCCATTGATGGACATTTGTGTTGTTTCCACTTTTTGACTTTTATGAGCAATGCTTCTATAAACATTCATGTACTTTTTTTTTTTTTTGAGACAGAGTCTAGCTCTGTTGCCCAGGCTGGAGTGCAGTGGTGTGATCTCAGCTCACTTCAACCTCTGCCTCCCAGGTTCAAGCAATTCTCCTGCTTCAGCCTCCCAAGCAGCTGGGATTACAGGTGCCCACCACCACACCCAGCTAATTTTTGTATTTTTAGTAGAGATGGGGTTTCACTGTGTTGGCCAGGCTGTTCTCAAACGCTCAACTTCACGGTCCACCTGCCTCAGCCTCCCAGTCACGTACATTTTTTATGGACATACATTTGTATTTCTCTTAGGCTAAAATGTATTTTAATAGACATTGTTTAGGTTCATAGCAAAACTGTGCAGAAAGTACAGAGATTTCCCACATACCATCTGCCCACACACATGCATAGCTTCCATACCATCACATCTCACAGGTGAGTAGTATATTTGTTATAATTGATGAACTTAAACTGATACATTGTTATCATGCAAAGTCCATAGCTTACATTAGGGTTCACACTTGGTATCTTACAATCTATTGGTTTGGACAAATTCATAATACATGTATCTACAACTATAGTGTGATATAGAACAGTTTCACTGTCCTAAAAATCCTCCGTGTTCCACCTATTAATCACCAGTCCTCTAACCCCTCAGCAACCACTGATCTTTCTACTGTCCCCATGGTTTCACCTTCCCAGAATGTTATGTAGTTGGAATCATCTCAGAATGTCTTCTTTCACTTAGTAATATAAAGTTATGGTTTCTCCATGTTGTTTCATGCAGTCATCTATATTTATCTTCATATTTTCTATTTGTGGCTTCTTATTTCCTTCTGTAGCTTTATGTTTCCATCTGGTATCATTTTTCCATCAGCACTTATAATTTCCTTTACTATTTTTCACAGTTTATGTCTCCTTGTGAGAAAATCAGTTTTCATTTACCTGAAAATATCTTCATTTCTCCTTCTTCTTCTTCTTTTTTTTTTTTTTTTTTTTTTTTTGAGACAGAGTGTCACTTTGTCGCCAGGGCTGGAGTGCAGTGGCGTGATCTCGACTCACTGCGACCTCCACCTCCCAGGTTCAAGCAATTCTCCTGCCTCAGCCTCACGAGTACCTGGGATTACAGGATCCCACCACTACGCCTGGCTAATTTTTTGTATTTTTAGTAGAGACGGGGTTTTACCATATTGGCCAGGCTACTGTCAAACTCCTGACCTTGCAATTCACCCATCTTGGCCTCCCAAAATGCTGGAACTACAGGCGTGAGCCACCGCGCCTGGCCTCTCCTTCATTTTTGAAAGATATTATGACTGGATATAAGATGCTGTTTCACAGATCATTGTTCTAGTGTTGTTGTTTTAGTGTTCAGGTTTTTTACTTTGCTGCACAGAAGAATTTGAGAGCGAGTCTAAAGGAAGAAGTGGCAAGAAGTTTATTGCAAAGCAAAAGTACACTCTGATAGCTGGGTCAGAGCGGGCTCCCTGAGAATGAGACAGTGCCTACTGGCACGGAGGAAACTCCCTTTATGGGTGTCTTACACAATTATTCATGAAGGGGAAGGAATGGTCATTGTTATTAGGCATGTCCTGGGTGGTCTCCTGGGCCCGCATCCACAGTCAATGTACATGCTAGCACAAACATCGCATGTCTCATTAGCATTTTAAATTTCCACCCGGGGTGTGTTTACTATTATGATCATCAAAGTTCACCTTAGGGACATGGTTCTTTGCTACTACGTATGCTCGGCCTTTGGGACTTTCCCTCCAACAGTTCCTCCTTTGACAAAGAAGTTGCCAATTGCAGGTGGCCACAGATATCTTTCCTGGCCCCTTTCTGGAACATCATGTGTTACTGACCGGGGTCCTTGTACTAACCTGTTTGGCCTCATTTGTATTGCTCTTACCCACCTGCAAGTAATCAGACCCATTTCTTCACTAACTGCCTGCCTTTCTAGGACTTGAAGGATGTCATAGGTGTCATATTTTCACTGTACTCTACTGTATCTATTGAGAATTCAGCTGTTCCTTTTTTTTTTTTTTTTTTTTCTGAGATGGAGTTTTGCTCTTGTTGCCAAGGCTGGAGTGCAATGGTGCGATCTCGGCTCACCACAACCTCTGCCTCCTGGGTTCAAACAATTCTCCTGTCTCAGCCTCCCAAGTAGCTGGGATTACAGGCATGTGCCACCACACCCGGCTAATTTTTTGTATTTTTAGTAGAGATGGGGTGCCTCCATGTTGGTCAGGCTAGTCTCGAACTCTTGACCTCAGGTGGTCCGCCCACCTCAGCCTCCCAAAGTGCCGGGATTACAGATGTGAGCCACCGCGCCCGGCCTTATTTTTTTTCTTATTTATATAATGGATCATTTTTCTGTAGATGCTTTTAAGATCTTCTGTCTTTGTATTTCAACATTTTGAGTACAATCTTTTCTTTGCATCTTTATTGAGCTTATAAAACCTGTTACACTGACCTGTAAGTAGAGCAGTAAAGATCTTAAGACTTTTTTTTTTCTTTTAAGGTTTTGGTCATGTTTTCTTCAAATATTTTATCTGTCTTTCTCTTTTTTTCTTTCCTTCTGGGACTACAAAAAGATCTATTATTTAATAGTGTCCTCAAAGTCACTGAGGCTCTGATCATTCCCCTCTTTTATTCTTCAGACAGGTAATTTCTAATGATATATTTTTAATTTCTAATGATATATTTTCAAATTCATTGGCTTTTTCTTTTGCTCTCATCTGCTGTTAAGATCATCCAGTAAATTCTTCATTTTAGTTATTCAATTCTAAAATTCCCACTGGGTTCATTTTTATGATTTTACTCTTTGCTGATATTACTCATCTGTTTAGGTATCATGACTATAATTTCCTTAAAGTTCTAGAACATATGTTAGCCATTTTAATCTATTTACTAATCTCAACATCTTTGACATGTTGTGGTTGGCATTAGAGGTTTTTTTTTTTTCTTATTACTATATTTCACATTTTTTTCTCTTGTTGTATGTCTTATAACTAAAAGTATATATTATAGTGGACCGAGTAGGTGATACATTGTACAAAACAAGGACTCACCTATGTTCTACAAACAGTTGTCTTGTCTGACTTGAACTCTGAAGTCTGTCTCTCCTGTGCTGGCTACCAGATGAAATTACTATTCATCTTGTCTTCAAGACTTGTTTTGTGCAGGATTTTTGGAAGCTTCCCTGCACATATGTCCTTTGATGGTTATAATTTGAGCAGGTTTCACACATTGATTTTGGGGCTCACCCCTCTGCATTTCTCTTTGTTTTAGGGTTTTTAACCTTATTTTTCTAGCCATTGTGCCATCATTAAACTCTTCCTCTAACATGTCAAGTCAGTAAGAGTGAGATTTTATGCTACAACATGCTATATGGATGAGAAAGTGCCTTTTGGCAAAATGGAGTAAAGACTCAAAATTCACTAAGTGCAATTCCTGATTTTCCATAGTTGACTTCTCTTCCATTTCTGCCTGTTTTTAGTTGCTGTCCACTGTATTCAAATCACTAGATTTGAATGCAGATTTTTTGGTATTTTGGTAGGTTTTCTTGGTTTTTTTTTCCAGATTTTATAATTTTTGTTTTCTGGAGGGTATGACTAAAGTGCTGTACCATTAATGGAAGCTGGGATTCTTATACATAGTTTTAAATTTCCTTTTTATGGTTTTATTTCTAAGAAATTTAATTTGCGTATTTTTCAAATCTGAAGGTTTTTTTTTCTTTGTTCTTTTGTTTTTGAGACAAGGTCTTGCTCTGTTGCCCAGGCTGGAGTGCAGTGGTGCAATCGCAGCTCACTGCAGACTCAAACTCCTGGGCTCCAGTGATCCTCCCACCTCAGTCTCCTGATTAGCTGGTACTGCAAGCATGCACCACAATAGCCAACTAATTTTTTATATTTTTTTGTAGAGATGGGGTTTTGCCATGTTGCCCAGGCTGGTCTCAAACTCCTAGGCTCAAGCAATTTGCCCACCTTGGCCTCCCAAAGTGCTGTAATTACAGGTATGAGGCACCACACCCAGCTATAGCTCTTTTTTTATGGTCACTTGGGCTTTATTCATATTTTAATTTTTTAAAATTTATTTAAATCTTTTAGATATATTTTGTTTTTGATATTGATATTTAGCATCCTTCTGGGTCTGCATCTGATGTTTGTTTTATTCATGGTACCTTGTTTCCTTGTGTGATTTATTACATTGATTGTAAGCTTAACATTTTTGGAAGTTGTGGGACATTTTTGAAACCTGACAAGAAGAGTGGAGCCATCTTTTCTTTTGAACACCTATAGAAGTTTATTCTTCTGTTATTGAACTTATGGCATTTCACTGTAAGGTGTTTACATATCTCTTGCATTTAGAATTAAGATTGCCTGAACAGAAAACTCCAAGTTATGGTAGCTTAAACAAGATTCGATCTTATTTTTCACCACATAAAAGCACTTTAGAGAAAGATAGTTTAGGTCTATTATGTTACTCCACTTCATCATAAATATGGCTTCATTTTTTATTGTTGTACAATCACGTCTGTGTTTTCTTCTGCATTGCCTAAGATAGTTGCTTTAGCTCTAGCCATCACACATGCATTCCAGCAAATAGAGAGGAAGAAGGAAACGAGAGGGTATGTCCCCTCTATTTACATTCATGTTGTGATAGCCCTCCAGACACTATGTACCACTGCTCAAAACTTATTTACACAGGCACACCTGCTTCAAAGGAGCTCAGAAATGCAATTTTAATTTGGGAGGACCAGATGCCCAGCTAGAAATTGGGAATTTATTAGTAAATAAGATAGGCATAATCTATACTAGGAGAGAATTAATATTCCCTCCTACTTTGCCTCATTTATACTACTATATTATAATTGTATTTATTGAAATAATATCTTATCATGTTATACCCCCATAGAAGGTAGTTTTTAATGTCTTCCATGGAGTATGTACTCAATAATTTGTTGTTGAATACACAGCGGAAGATTTTTTTAAAGCCTTTAAAGTCACAAGGTGTTTTGCCCTTCCTAGTATTTTGTGTGACTCAGCTTAAATTAGCTAGTTATGAGATATTATTATGTTATTAAAGTTGTATTTTTAGGGCTGTATGTTGATAAGGGATTTAAGTAGTCTGAATCAAAATTTTCTAAATGACTGTATGAGTTATGTATCCAAGCTACAAGGATGTTTTTAGATATTTACTTGAATAAATTTAAATTTGTTATTTTGTTATTTTATTTATATATTTTTTCTATTTTATGTATATTTTATGTATTATATATACATAAAATATAAGGCTATTTATGTTGCATTAGCAAGCATGTTCACATGTATTTCTGGTACTAAGTTACCAATCAAGATAATGTTATGAATATTATAATAAGTAATAACCTGGGCTGGGCGCGGTGGCTCACACCTGTAATCCCAGCACGTTGGGAGGCCAAGGCGGGCAGATCACGAGGTCAGGAGATCAAGACCATCCTGGCTAACATGGTGAAACCCTGTCTCTACTAGAAATACAAAAAATTAGCTGGGCGTGGTGGCGGGCACCTGTGGTCCCAGCTACTCGGAGGCTGAGGCAGGAGAACGGCATGAACCCAGGAGATGGAGCTTACAGTGAGCCGAGATCGCACCACTGCACTCCAGCCTAGGCAACAGAGAGAGACTCTGTCACACACATACAAACAAACAAAAAAAAAAAGTAATAACCTGGTATTCTATGAATAGAAAATGAAAAACAGAGAATGTAGCTGTCTTAGCCAAGGTCACACATCAGCAGGAAATATTAAATAGGAATACGCAAAGAATCAGTTTTAGAGTTCATCATTAAGGTTAGACAGTTACGATTAGGACTTGCCAGTAGCATCTAAAACACAGGAATTTTTGGTTCCTCACACAGGTTTAAGCAGATATATGCTTGGCTCTCATTAGCCTAATTGTGAAATTCCTTTGTCACCTTAATTATTCCTTTTTGATTGTCTTTTGCTGAGATCCTGAAATTCTCTCTAATTCCCCCAGTACCTTATGACCCTCACAGAAGAGACACAACATGCCATGATGCTAAGCAGACCTCTGTAGTTCATGTATTTTCCTAAAGCTATTAATGTATCAAAACGTAATTATCTCTGGTCTGCAATTATCTTTAGTAGTCTAGTCTCTGCTGGTGGTAGAGGTTGACGACCGGCTAAAACTTATAAATGAATCTTTCCTATATGAGAAACGTAAATCTCTAAGTGAGATTAAATACAAGTGTCTTTAAAAGATACTCTGATATGGCTGATTAAGGAGCATTCTTTCTAGCCAGGTGCAGTGGCTCACGCCTGTAATCCCAACACTTTGGGAGGCTGAGGCAGGTGGATCACTTGAGGTCAGGAGTTCGAGACCAGCCTGGCCACCATGATGAAACCCCATCTCTACTAAAAATATAAACAATTAGCCAGGTGTGATGGTGTGTGCCTATATTCCCAGCTACTCCGGAGGCTGAGGCAGGAGAATCCCTTGAACCCAGGAGGCAGAGGTTGCAGTGAGCCAAGATCATGCCACTGCACTCCAGCCTGGGAAAGAAACATTCTTTCTTCTTCAAACATATGGCAATGAGAAAGAAAATCTAATAAGAAAAAGAAAAGGAAAAAACACAATATATAAGGTAATCATCTTTACAGACTAAAAATAGCATGGAAATATGCAAAGTGAGAGCAGAACTTAAGAGGCTCAACTGATAGTCTTTGAGTCCAAATGAAGGCGGAGGCAGTTGAGAGATCATTTCCTATGTTAAATAGGCTAAAAGTCCTCCAGCCAGAGTATGAGTCCGGATACAGGCTCACTGCCAGAGACCAAAGCCTTGGGAAGGTTATCCCTATTCATGGGTGGAGGTTGAATTAAGTTACTTCTGAACACTGCCTACAGGTGGACACAGACATAAATTTATAACTAGTAGCTTAGCCAAAATGCCTGCTGAATTGGTCATTGGATCAGCAGTACTCCATGGATACTCTTCAGTTAGAAGCACCAGAAGAAGGCAACTCTAAGACCATTGGGCAGGAAGACAGTAGGGAGAGATGGTAAGAAATGAAAGAGAGTTACTAGTCAAGACTAGACTAAAAACTCAGACTTAACAAGAGGAAAATATCTAACACTGAGAAAGGCAGATTAATTAATCAGCAATCGAAAGATGATTTTGTTCCAGTTAAAACTAAAAAAGGAGATCCAAAGACTTTAAAATAAGTATATTTACTATCCTCAGAGAAATAATTGATGAAAGAAAAACTAGAAAAATAAGAAAAATTATGGAAAAATCAAATGTTAATAACAAGGACATATGAAATGATTTAATTAGATAATTCAGAAAGGAAATAGCTCTTTTTCTCTCAATATATTCTCTGGGTGTTTACGTGTGTGTATTCAGTTATCAAAATTAAAAAAAAAACAACTCAACAAATGAAGTAAGCCCTAGAATGAGCTTATTAATACAAAAATAAATTCATGAGTTGAAAGTTAACAATGATGAATACAGTACAGAATATACCTATGTTACCCTGACTATAGTACAAAGGTCTAAAAGATGAAAATAAGTAAATAAGTTAGATGAAAATAATACTGATTAAGTGGTTCTAATTATGTCTATTATGAGTTCCTAAGGTAGAAAACAGTCAGAGAATGGGGGAGATGTAATATTACAGGGGAAAAATAAGATATTTAAAGATTTGAAGAAGTATATAATTAAAAATGACTCCTAAATTTCAAGCAAATTTTAAATATAAATCCACATGGAAAAATTTAAAAATATTGAAGAAAAAAGAAAAGCAAAAATGGTACCAGAGAGAAAAGCAGGTTATCCGCGAAAGAAAAGCAAGCACTCTCACCACCAACTTTATATTTAGAGCAATGGCTCAGTAATAATAGATGACAGCATAATAGTGTCAAAATGCTGATGGAAAATAACCTTGCACCTGAAATTAATTCAAATGTGGGGTTTAAGATATATATTCACACCAATCAGGACTAAGTTTACTAGCAACAGACCCTTACTGAAAGACATATAAAAGCAAAAAGTTGGCCGAGCACGGTGGCTCACATCTGTAAACCCAGCACTTTGGGAGGCCGAGGCAGGCAGATCATGACGTCAGGAGATCGAGGCTGTCCTGGCCAACATAGTGAAACGTTGTCTCTACTAAAAATACAAAAATTAGCTTGGCGTGGTGGTGCGTGCCTACAATCCCGGCTACTCTGGAGGCTGAGGCAGGAGAATTGCTTGAACAAGGATGTCAGATGCTGCAGTGAGCCAAGATAGCACCATTGCACACCAGCCTGGTGACAGAGTGAGACTCTATCTAAAAAAAAAAAAAAAAAAAAAAGGCAGAAAAATACTAAATAAATAAATTGAACATAAAAGGGAAATAAGAATAAAAATAATTTTAAAATATGAGTATATTTTATTAATTATTGTTATTTAAAGATAACTAAATTTTTTGTGTGTAAGTATATTTATGCTTATGCTTAAAATAAAAGGAACATTCTAAAGACTAGATAGTGATAAAATCAGACATAGGTGGGAGTGTGGAGGAAGTGTTTTAGAATGAGTTACTAAGATTGTCTAAAATTTTGTCTTCTTTGGGAGGAAAGTAGAGATACAGAATTAATTCATACTTTCTTAGAGAATTCTAAAAGTAAGGATGCATATTAAAATTTTACAGTAAAATTTTTAATAAGGGGGGCGGAGCAAGATGGCCGAATAGGAGCAGCTCCAGTCTCCAACTCCCAGCGCCAGCGACACAGAAGACGGGTGATTTCTGCATTTTCAACTGAGGTACTGGGTTCATCTCACTGGGGAGTGCCGGACGATCGGAGCTGGTCAGCTGCTGCAGCCCGACCAGCGAGAGCTGAAGCAGGGCGAGGCATTGCCTCACCTGGGAAGCGCAAGGGAGAAGGGAGTCCCTTTTCCTAGCCAGGGGAACTGAGACACACAACACCTGGGAAATCGGGTAACTCCCACCCCAATACTGCGCTTTAGGAAACAGGCACACCAGGAGATCATATCCCACACCTGGCCGGGAGGGTCCCACACCCACGGAGCCTCCCTCGTTGCTAGCGCAGCAGTCTGTGATCTACCGGCAAGGCAGCAGCGAGGCTGGGGGAGGGGCGCCCGCCATTGCTGAGGCTTAAGTAGGTAAACAAAGCTGCTGGGAAGCTCGAACTGGGTGGAGCTCACAGCAGCTCAAGGAAACCTGCCTGTCTCTGTAGACTCCACCTCTGGGGACAGGGCACAGTAAACTAAGACACACAGACACCTCTGCACAGACGCAAACGACTCTGTCTGACAGCTTTGAAGAGAGCAGTGGATCTCCCAACACGGAGGTTGAGATCTGAGAAGGGACAGACTCCCTGCTCAAGCGGGTCCCTGACCCCTGAGTAGCCTAACTGGGAGACATCCCCCACTAGGGGCAGTCTGACACCCCACACCTCACAGGGAGGAGTACACCCCTGAGAGGAAGCTTCCAAAGCAAGAATCAGACAGGTACACTCGCTGTTCAGAAATATTCTATCTTCTGCAGCCTCTGCTGCTGATACCCAGGCAAACAGGGTCTGGAGTGGACCTCAAGCAATCTCCAACAGACCTACAGCTGAGGGTCCTGACTGTTAGAAGGAAAACTATCAAACAGGAAGGACACCTACACCAAAACCCCATCAGTACATCACCATCATCAAAGACCAGAGGCAGATAAAACCACAAAGATGGGGAAAATGCAGGGCAGAAAAGCTGGAAATTCCAAAAATAAGAGCGCATCTCCCCCGGCAAAGGAGCGCAGCTCATCGCCAGCAACGGATCAAAGCTGGACGGAGAATGACTTTGACGAGATGAGAGAAGAAGGCTTCAGTCCATCAAATTTCTCAGAGCTAAAGGAGGAATTACGTACCCAGCGCAAAGAAACTAAAAATCTTGAAAAAAAAGTGGAAGAATTGATGGCTAGAGTAATTAATGCAGAGAAGGTCCTAAACGAAATGAAAGAGATGAAAACCATGACACGAGAAATACGTGACAAATGCACAAGCTTCAGTAACCGACTCGATCAACTGGAAGAAAGAGTGTCAGCGATTGAGGATCAAATGAATGAAATGAAGCGAGAAGAGAAACCAAAAGAAAAAAGAAGAAAAAGAAACGAACAAAGCCTGCAAGAAGTATGGGATTATGTAAAAAGACCAAATCTACGTCTGATTGGGGTGCCTGAAAGTGAGGGGGAAAATGGAACCAAGTTGGAAAACACTCTTCAGGATATCATCCAGGAGAACTTCCCCAACCTAGTAGGGCAGGCCAACATTCAAATCCAGGAAATACAGAGAACGCCACAAAGATACTCCTCGAGAAGAGCAACTCCAAGACACATAATTGCCAGATTCACCAAAGTTGAAATGAAGGAAAAAATCTTAAGGGCAGCCAGAGAGAAAGGTCGGGTTACCCACAAAGGGAAGCCCATCAGACTAACAGCAGATCTCTCAGCAGAAACTCTACAAGCCAGAAGAGAGTGGGGGCCAATATTCAACATTCTTAAAGAAAAGAATTTTAAACCCAGAATTTCATATCCAGCCAAACTAAGTTTCATAAGTGAAGGAGAAATAAAATCCTTTACAGATAAGCAAATGCTTAGAGATTTTGTCACCACTAGGCCTGCCTTACAAGAGATCCTGAAGGAAGCACTAAACATGGAAAGGAACAACCGGTACCAGCCATTGCAAAAACATGCCAAAATGTAAAGACCATTGAGGCTAGGAAGAAACTGCATCAACTAATGAGCAAAATAACCAGTTAATATCATAATGGCAGGATCAAGTTCACACATAACAATATTAACCTTAAATGTAAATGGACTAAATGCTCCAATTAAAAGACACAGACTGGCAAACTGGATAAAGAGTCAAGACCCATCAGTCTGCTGTATTCAGGAGACCCATCTCACACGCAGAGACATACATAGGCTCAAAATAAAGGGATGGAGGAAGATCTACCAAGCAAATGGAGAACAAAAAAAAGCGGGGGTTGCAATACTAGTCTCTGATAAAACAGACTTTAAACCATCAAAGATCAAAAGAGACAAAGAAGGCCATTACATAATGGTAAAGGGATCAATTCAACAGGAAGAGCTAACTATCCTAAATATATATGCACCCAATACAGGAGCACCCAGATTCATCAAGCAAGTCCTTAGAGACTTACAAAGAGACTTAGACTCCCATACAATAATAATGGGAGACTTCAACACTCCACTGTCAACATTAGACAGATCAACGAGACAGAAAGTTAACAAGGATATCCAGGAATTGAACTCATCTCTGCAGCAAGCAGACCTAATAGACATCTATAGAACTCTCCACCCCAAATCAACAGAATATACATTCTTCTCAGCACCACATCATACTTACTCCAAAATTGACCACGTAATTGGAAGTAAAGCACTCCTCAGCAAATGTACAAGAACAGAAATTATAACAAACTGTCTCTCAGACCACAGTGCAATCAAACTAGAACTCAGGACTAAGAAACTCAATCAAAACCGCTCAACTACATGGAAACTGAACAACCTGCTCCTGAATGACTACTGGGTACATAACGAAATGAAGGCAGAAATAAAGATGTTCTTTGAAACCAATGAGAACAAAGATACAACATACCAGAATCTCTGGGACACATTTAAAGCAGTGTGTAGAGGGAAATTTATAGCACTAAATGCCCACAAGAGAAAGCAGGAAAGATGTAAAATTGACACTTTAACATCCCAATTAAAAGAACTAGAGAAGCAAGAGCAAACACATTCGAAAGCTAGCAGAAGGCAAGAAATAACTAAGATCAGAGCAGAACTGAAGGAGATAGAAACACAAAAAACCCTCCAAAAAATCAATGAATCCAGGAGTTGGTTTTTTGAAAAGATCAACAAAATTGACAGACCACTAGCCAGACTAATAAAGAAGAAAAGAGAGAAGAATCAAATCGACGCAATTAAAAATGATCAAGGGGATATCACCACCGACCCCACAGAAATACAAACTACCATCAGAGAATACTATAAACACCTCTACGCAAATAAACTGGAAAATCTAGAAGAAATGGATAATTTCCTGGACACTTACACTCTTCCAAGACTAAACCAGGAAGAAGTTGAATCCCTGAATAGACCAATAGCAGGCTCTGAAATTGAGGCAACAATTAATAGCCTACCAACCAAAAAAAGTCCAGGACCAGATGGATTCACAGCTGAATTCTACCAGAGGTACAAAGAGGAGTTGGTACCATTCCTTCTGAAACTATTCCAATCAATAGAAAAAGAGGGAATCCTCCCTAACTCATTTTATGAGGCCAACATCATCCTGATACCAAAGCCTGGCAGAGACACAACAAAAAAAGAGAATTTTAGACCAATATCCCTGATGAACATCGATGCAAAAATCCTCAATAAAATACTGGCAAACCGGATTCAGCAACACATCAAAAAGCTTATCCATCATGATCAAGTGGGCTTCATCCCTGGGATGCAAGGCTGGTTCAACATTCGCAAATCAATAAACATAATCCAGCATATAAACAGAACCAAAGACAAGAACCACATGATTATCTCAATTGATGCAGAAAAGGCTTTTGACAAAATTCAACAGCCCTTCATGCTAAAAACGCTCAATAAATTCGGTATTGATGGAACGTACCTCAAAATAATAAGAGCTATTTATGACAAACCCACAGCCAATATCATACTGAATGGGCAAAAACTGGAAAAATTCCCTTTGAAAACTGGCACAAGACAGGGATGCCCTCTCTCACCACTCCTATTCAACATAGTGTTGGAAGTTCTGGCTAGGGCAATCAGGCACGAGAAAGAAATCAAGGGTATTCAGTTAGGAAAAGAAGAAGTCAAATTGTCCCTGTTTGCAGATGACATGATTGTATATTTAGAAAACCCCATTGTCTCAGCCCAAAATCTCCTTAAGCTGATAAGCAACTTCAGCAAAGTCTCAGGATACAAAATTAATGTGCAAAAATCACAAGCATTCTTATACACCAGTAACAGACAAACAGAGAGCCAAATCAGGAATGAACTTCCATTCACAATTGCTTCAAAGAGAATCAAATACCTAGGAATCCAACTTACAAGGGATGTAAAGGACCTCTTCAAGGAGAACTACAAACCACTGCTCAGTGAAATCAAAGAGGACACAAACAAATGGAAGAACATACCATGCTCATGGATAGGAAGAATCAATATTGTGAAAATGGCCATACTGCCCAAGGTAATTTATAGATTCAATGCCATCCCCATCAAGCTACCAATGAGTTTCTTCACAGAATTGGAAAAAACTGCTTTAAAGTTCATATGGAACCAAAAAAGAGCCCGCATCTCCAAGACAATCCTAAGTCAAAAGAACAAAGCTGGAGGCATCACGCTACCTGACTTCAAACTATACTACAAGGCTACAGTAACCAAAACAGCATGGTACTGGTACCAAAACAGAGATATAGACCAATGGAACAGAACAGAGTCCTCAGAAATAATACCACACATCTACAGCCATTTGATCTTTGACAAACCTGAGAGAAACAAGAAATGGGGAAAGGATTCCCTATTTAATAAATGGTGCTGGGAAAATTGGCTAGCTATAAGTAGAAAGCTGAAACTGGATCCTTTCCTTACTCCTTATACGAAAATTAATTCAAGATGGATTAGAGACTTAAATGTTAGACCTAATACCATAAAAATCCTAGAGGAAAACCTAGGTAGTACCATTCAGGACATAGGCATGGGCAAAGATTTCATGTCTAAAACACCAAAAGCAACGGCAGCAAAAGCCAAAATTGACAAATGGGATCTCATTAAACTAAAGAGCTTCTGCACAGCAAAAGACACTACCATCAGAGTGAACAGGCAACCTACAGAATGGGAGAAAATTTTTGCAATCTACTCATCTGACAAAGGGCTAATATCCAGAACCTACAAAGAACTCAAACAAATTTACAAGAAAAAAACAAACAACCCCATCAAAAAGTGGGCAAAGGACATGAACAGACATTTCTCAAAAGAAGACATTCATACAGCCAACAGACACATGAAAAAATGCTCATCATCACTGGCCATCAGAGAAATGCAAATCAAAACCACAATGAGATACCATCTCACACCAGTTAGAATGGCAATCATTAAAAAGTCAGGAAACAACAGGTGCTGGAGAGGATGTGGAGAAATAGGAACACTTTTACACTGTTGGTGGGATTGTAAACTAGTTCAACCATTATGGAAAACAGTATGGCGATTCCTCAAGGATCTAGAACTAGATGTACCATATGACCCAGCCATCCCATTACTGGGTATATACCCAAAGGATTATAAATTATGCTGCTATAAAGACACATGCACACGTATGTTTATTGCAGCACTATTCACAATAGCAAAGACTTGGAATCAACCCAAATGTCCATCAGTGACAGATTGGATTAAGAAAATGTGGCACATATACACCATGGAATACTATGCAGCCATAAAAAAGGATGAGTTTGAGTCCTTTGTAGGGACTTGGATGCAGCTGGAATCCATCATTCTTAGCAAACTATCACAAGAACAGAAAACCAAACACCGCATGTTCTCACTCATAGGTGGGAACTGAACAATGAGATCACTCGGACTCAGGAAGGGGAACATCACACACCGGGGGCTATCATGGGGAGGGGGGAGGGGGGAGGGATTGCATTGGGAGTTATACCTGATGTAAATGACGAGTTGATGGGTGCAGCACAGCAACATGGCACAAGTATACATATGTAACAAACCTGCACGTTATGCACATGTACCCTACAACTTAAAGTATAATAATAATAAATAAATTAAAAAAAAAAAAAAAAAAAAAAATTTTTAATAAAATTGTCTTAAAATTTAAAATAATCATAGCATTCAAATTTTACCTGAAAATATAATAAATGCATTATCCATTCAACACAAGATAGGGTATAAGCATGATAAACAAAACAAGTAAATAATGCACAAAATAAAGATGATAGGAACATTTACAGATATCAGTAATCATAACATAAACAAATAAACTCACCTATTAAAAGACAGAGTTTCAAACTGAATATATGTACACATAAATACATACACAAAAAAAGAGAAATGCCTACAACGAGCTGATATGGACACTTTAAAAATGTTAACAATAGAAACCTGAAAAAGCATTTTAATTTCACATAAAATAAAACTTGAGGGCAAAAAAGCAGTAATAATCGAGGGAAATATACAATGAAACAAGAAATAATCAACTAAGAATATAGAAAAACTAAAGTGTATGATGAATATAGATTTTACATACACGAAGCAAAAATTGAGACATTGTGAAAACCAATTTATAAAACCATGAACTCAGTAAGTGATTCAACACAATGCTCTCAAAGACTATAATGTCACGCAGGAAAAATCCTCAAGGTTTGAATAACAAAATTAACAAGATAGATTTGTAGATATATATAGAAATGTCCAAGTAAAGTAAATGTGTTGGTTTCAAGGAGATGATATTTAAAATTTGACCTTATTTAAAATAATTTGAAGCACTAAAAATCCACAAACCCAGCACTTTGGGAGGCCAAGGTGGGTGGATCACGAGGTCAGGAGATAGAGACCATCCTGGCTAATACAGTGAAACTCCGTCTCTACTGAAAATACAAAAAAATTAGCCAGGTGTGGTGGCAGGCACCTGTAGTCCCAGTTACTCAGGAAGCTGAGGCAGGAAAATGATGTGAACCTGGGAAGCGGAGCTTGCAGTGAGCCAAGATTGTGCCACTGCACTCCAGCCTGGGCTACAGAGCGAGAAGCCGTCTCAAAAAAAAAAAAAAAAAAAAAAAAAAAAAAAAAAAAAAAAAAAAAAAAAAATCAACAATAAAGTATGTGTAAGAGATGGTGAAACTGGAAATGCACTATTGAAATAATGTATTTAAAAAAAAGAAATAAAAATGGAAGTTACAAAATGTTTTAACCAACTACTCTTGTCAGAACTAAGTTTTAAATTGTGATACAGTTAAATAAGTATTTAAGATAAAATTAAAGCAATAAAGTATCTTATTACAAGTGAGGAGAGATTGAACATGAATGAGTAAAAGGTTAGGCTCAAAAAAAGCTAGGGAAAAAAATAACAGGGTAAATAAACATAAAAAATATAGAATTAATAAGATACTAGATATAAGAGAAATTTTAAAAGTGGAAAACAGAGATAAAACTAAGAGAATCAATTATTCCACAGGTCTAATGAAATAGATAAACCTCTGTCAGGGATGATTAAGAAACCAAAGAAAAAGGCAAAAATAAATAATATTTGGATCAGGAAAGGTTTTGTCAAGTAAGATAGAGATTTTACAAATAAAATATTCATTTCATAAAATTAAAAAATAAATGAACAAAATTATATAAAATTTTTATTGT
The DNA here is from genome assembly GCF_024542745.1 of Macaca thibetana thibetana. Classification (NCBI taxonomy): domain Eukaryota; kingdom Metazoa; phylum Chordata; class Mammalia; order Primates; family Cercopithecidae; genus Macaca; species Macaca thibetana. Next base: position 109,048,182 of record NC_065598.1, read on the forward strand.
GGTTATTAACAAACAGAAATAAAAAAATCTTAGTAAAATAACATCACAGATACTTAGCAAATAAATTACCACTTTCCTCAGACTCGGCCCTCAAAACAGCAGGCCCGAACTGTTTCATGGGCGAATCTTACCACATTTTTAAGTTTTAGCCTACTTTACCTTAACACAAATTGCCACAGAATGAAAATGGCAGATCTATTTATAAGGCTAATCTAACCTTGATAACAAAGAGACAAGGAATGTACAAGAAAAGTATACACAAATCTTGTGAGCAAAAATGCAAAAGTCCCAAGTTAAAATATCTCTAAAACTAGTTCAATAGGCCAGGCGTGGTGGCTCATGCCTGTAATCCCAGCACTTTGGAAGGCCGAGACAGGCAAATTGCTTGAGGTCAGGAGTTCAATACCAGCCTAGCCAACATGGTGAAACCCTGTCTCTACTAAAAATACAAAACATTAGCCGGGCATGGTGGTGCACGCCAGTAGTCCTAGCTGCTCAGGAGGCTGAGGCAGGGGAATCGCTTGAACCTGGGAGGTGGAGGTTGCAGTGAGCCAAAATTTCGCCACTGCACTCTGACCTGCGAAACAGAGCGAAATTCCATCTCAGAAAAAAAAAAAAAAAAAAAAAAACGAAAAAACAAAACAAAACAAAACAAAAATTAGTTCAGCAGTCTGCCAGAAAAAAAAAAAAAAAAGCATTGCAACTAGATGGGCTCCTTCAGAAAACTCATCAAATAATTGATGACCGATTAAAGGAGAAGAAGTATGCTCATTTCAGTGGCTCTTACAGGGGCCAAGTTCCTGGCCCTCTGAAGGGTCACTGAAAAATTACCTAGCAAAAGGTAAGTTAATTAGAAAAAAAAAAAAGGACACAAATGTATTTAATGTGTATACACAGGAGTCTTTAGAATGAAGACCCAAAGATACAGGAGAAATTGTCCATTTTAATGCTTATTTTCAACAAAGTATGGACACTCATGTAGAAATATAATTGGACAAAAAGGTAGGATCCAATGCTAACAGACGAAGGGGGGAAACCTAGCAAGGCCTTTCTGTCTAGAGTCTTCTTGGCCTCTCTGAACACACTTTCCTTTCTTCTGGGTGTGGGGCAAGGCCTTCTCTGGAATGGGGATCTTATGACCCAAAGTCAAACAAGGTAGGTCGACCTTTTCTTTATGGCCAGCTTTTACACAGAAAGGTGGAGGGATAGCTAGAGCAATATTTTGGGTTTTATGGCTGGCTTTGGGGAAAAGGGGTTCTACCTTCTATGACCCACCTTGGAGAAGAGGGATTCCAATTTATATGGCTAACCTCAGGGGAGAATGAGATTGAGAGACAGGAGGGAAGGAGAAGATCAGAGAAAACTTTTGCTCCTGAGGCCTTCATTTTGAAGTATTGTTTTCTCAGCCCCAACAATCCAGAAAAATTATTAGATAAAAATCACTTCTCCATGAGAACAGCTATTTACAAATAGCTATTTAGAAATAAAAAGAAACTTTCTTAAACTGATAAATGTTTTCTACCAAAAACTTAGAGTAAACATCATGCTCAATCTAGAATAAACATTATTCTTAATGGTGTTAATGGAAAAAAAAAAAAAAAAAACCTCTCCAAAATATTTAAAGAGGTTTATTCTGAGCCAGTATGAGTAGCTATGGCACAGGAAATGGTCTCAAGAAGTCCTGAGAAAGGGTTCCCAAGGTGGCTGGGTTATAGTTTGGTTTTATACATTTTGGGAAGACAGGAATTCTAAGGAAAATCATAAATCAATAAAGGCGTACATTGGTTCAGTCTAGATAGGTGGGATATCTTGAAGTGGAGTTTACAGGCAAGAGGTGGATTCAAAAATTTTCTGATTGGCAATTGGTTAAAAGAGTTAAGCTGTGTCTAAGGGATTAATTAAGTCAGTAGAAAGAAAGAAATGCTTGAGTTAAGATAAGGGAGGGTGTGATTTTTTAAGCAAAATTTCAGAGGGCAAAAGGGAAACTTTTTCTTGGCCCCTAAGATGGACAATACTAATCAGAAATGAAAAAGATGCATCAGTTAGTAAATGATGTTTTGAAAACTACTTGTCCATATAGAAAACAATTATGTATCTCTTTAACCTATAAAAACCCAAACTAGTTAAAAACTCAAATTTTTGACAATTTTAGGGGAAGAGAATGTTATTAGGAGACTGTTACGACTTTAGCATCAAAAAAAATTTCTTAAACACAATGTAAAACATCTAAATCCTAATGGAAAAATATTGACAAAATTAACGAAATTTTAAAAAGCGAAATCTGACACTAGAAAAAGCCATAAACCAATTTAAAATTTAAGCCACAGATTGGGAGTCAATGTTTTCATGTGAATAACTATAAAAGACTTTGTATCCGAAATATGTAATTATTGTAAAACAATTACACAAAAACACTCAATTAAAAAACAAATAGGCGAGTGATACGAAAATCTAATTAACCAAAAGAAACTATAAGTGGCTGAAAAACATATTAAATACTGTTTCATAGACTTAGTAAAATGCAAACTGAAAAACAAAGACATTCCATCCCTACCCCCACCCTCATTAGATTTAGCAAACAGTTTTTAAGTTTAACAAAACGAAGTGTCTGTAAGGTTTTGAGGAAGCAGGAACTCTATACATTGCAGATAAGACAACGCATTGTTTCAAAGACTTAGAAGAACATCTGGCAATATCCTACAAAGCTGAAGACCTTTATGTCCTACAACCAATATTACCCTTCACCAGGTGTGTATCTTAAAGAGGTTCGCATATCCAGGCAAGAAAACATATGAGAATATCTTTGAAGTATTGGAATAGTGAAAAAGAGTAAGATCACTCTAAATATACTTCAGTAGGAGAAAGGATAAATGCATTGAAGCATGTTTATTCAATAGAATACTATGCAGCAATTAAAATGGGTTAACTATAGTTACAAATACCAACATGAATAAATCTGTAAAATATAATGTTGAGTGTAAAAGATAAACAGAGTGCAAAGTTAATGGTTGGAGATGATATGCAGTGTGGCATGCTGCTGCCAAGAATTTTGAACAGAAGGAGAAGTTAATTGTATTATTTTTAAATAATAGTAGTAATAATATTAAAAACTAACATTTGAATGTTTTTCGAGTTTTATAAGATTTTTCACATATGTTTTCTGACGTCATTTTCACAAGACATTTGTGAGTTAAGTACTATTTTTATCTCCATTTTTTAACTCAGTCTCAGAGAGTTTGTTTACATGGTGGAAAGGAGACTCAAACCCAGGTCTTTAATACCAAATGTCATGCTTTGTCTACCAAGCAGTTTTCATAAAATATCATCATTCTGGTCAGCTATTTGATTCATGCCAAAGCATGATATTGTGTACGTTCAGCTCCTTTCCCCGACTTCATGATCCTCTCATTACTGTAGGCAGAGGCCTATTAAATTTCTCCCAGCTGTGTCAACAATTGTAGTCATAGATTTATTCCCTCTTCCTTATTAACCACAAGTCTTTTATCACCAAGACTTGCCAGTTCCACTTCCAAAAATGTATCCCAAATCTCTTTATGTATGTGCACATGTTATGCTTTAACCCTAATCCCAACTACCATCCTTGCTTGCCTGCACTACTGCAGCAGCCTCCTAACCTATACTGACCTGTGTTCCTAGCATCTGCTTCTTCAAGTCCTTACTACTAAACACAAAATGTCTCCTATGCTTGATTAGAAATGTTTATTTAGGGACATGAACATATAGAGTTCTGAAGGGAAGAAAAAAATGTATAAGAAAATCTTCCACAGTGGTTGCCTTTGCATATTGCCTCTCCCATTCCTTTGTTCAATTAACTGTCAGCCAGCAAATACATATGAAACTCTGGGCAGAAAAGATCTGAACATTCTGACTCAACCTGATTCAACTATGTCATGATTGATAAAAAGGCAATTCCAATAAAACTCTGTTTATTAATGTAAGTTTTTACTTTTTAACAAGAAAGCAAAAATAAGACAATAAAATGTTTGCCCCAATTGACATGAGACAGTGTGTTTAAACTTCTAAAATTCAAAAATTATAAAATGAAAAATGAATGCTTTTTATTCCTGCACTTCCTACCTGCTAATCTTTTCCCTAATAGTTAATTCTATAAAGCATTTGTTATTCTTTCTTTAAGAAAAAGTATATTCCATCATATGTATGTATCTATGATTATATTTTTCTAAATTCAACAAATATACTATACATAATTCTGCGACTTTCTCTTTCACTTAATAATATATTTGTATACTTTTTCATATTAGCTCAAATGGATGTACTTTATTACCATTAATGACTATATAATATCCCATGAAATGGATGCATTTAATTATTCTGTTCAATCTCATCTTACCTGCTGTGTGTCTTTAAGGAGTTTTCATGTTTTATGATGCACTGAAGTCTCTTCTTGTTTGCAACCCAATAATAACTTAGGTGTTTATTTTTAGACGATTTCTAGCATTTCAAATTATTTAGGATGTTAGAGGAAAGCTGCTACATATATTACAGTTCAGCAGCTTCAACTGGAACCAAAAGGAAATTTTAATCCATGTGGCTAATAGAGTTTCATTCTATTCTGCTCTGGTTAGACTACATATTTAAATCTGGGTACTGTATGAAGATGACAAATTATGAATTAAAGTGAGCCCCTGAATGATTCTGAAGGTATATTAGAACTAATCAAGGTAATTCAGCCTGAAGAAGTGAAGACTTGGGGTGTGGATATAAAATTTATTCTGATGTATCTGAAAAGCAATCAAGGATTAGAATAAGAATTTTGGTTCAAGCTTATAGGAGAATGTTTAGACATAGAAAACCAGTGATTTTCAGATGAATAGATTTTGACGTTGGTGAATACCTATAGGTTATAGGAGAATTTCAAAACAGGCCTGTGGAACACAGTATCTAGTGAATACTGAAATAGACAATTGTTGGCAGTATAGACAGGTAGTCCTATCAGTGTGATCCAATTTATCAAGCAAGAAGAACAGTGTGATAGCGAATCTGGGAACCAGAATTATAGTATCACCATGAAGCCTCCGTTTTAGGAGGGACACAAACACTTAAACAACCATCTGAACCCGGAATAGCCTCTGAACATCCACACAAAGGGGTCATTTAACATAAGAATAAATGCATAGATTGTCCAGGTTCTCATCTCAAGGTACTGTATTGTATTTTGGGGAAGCCCTGTTTAAGAAAGTTATTTGTAATACTGAGTTTAAATTTATCTCTTTAGTAGTTCCACCAGTTAATACTTCTCAAAGATGCCTCCACACTTCTGCAACCAACCTTCCTTTCACCCAGAATGCCTTATGCCCATCCCTCCTGCCCGTGTGCCAAAGGATTACTGAAGTCCTGTCTTCTTTTCAAAATGTCTATTGTTAGCCCCAGCCCATAGTACGTTTCTGAACTATTATAGAATGTCCTGTATATGTCATCTATCAGACATATAGTTACAGATATGGATGCAGATATAGATCTGTCTCAGGTATATATAACATTAGATGTCTTTTCCAGGGTACCTTTCTTACATCCCCAACCTCACTGTAAATTTCAAGGCCAAGATTGTATCTTGTACATCTCTGTATCCAAAGAACAGCTAGCACACTACTGAGCCTATTGAGTGCTTTCTAAAGAAAACAGCTTGCTACTGGCCTTCTTTAGTTGAATACTTGCACTTCAAAGATGTGAATAACCTCTGTGTTGTGCAGATGAGCAAGGAAATGAGACTTGAAACTGGAAAGTAGGTGGAGTGCATCAGGACTACTTCTTAGCCAAATAGCTAAATAGCTAAGTTTGTGTTCCAGTCCTTCTCTCATCATTTCATCAGCCCTTTGGGTTGTTTTAAAATTTCCGCATGGTTAGTGCCCACAGGCAATTGTTGACTTCTTAGAATACAGCTGTACCAGTTGTGAAATTGCTCTTTGCTTCTGGCCCAGTCTGTTTGCTTAGAGTGTGCTCCACCCTGGATATAATGCTTGAAAATTTCCCCTTGTTAAGGAGTTACCAAAAAATATCTTAAAGTTTGGTCTTCTTAAGCTTGGTGCCTTCCAGTGAGTGGAAGAGCAGAAATTCCAATAGGCCTCATCAAAGGAGGGTTGAACGCAATGCTTTTTATTAAACCTCTCCAGTTACAACAGTCCTTTCTGCTACTTCTTTCCTCGTGAATCTTAGAGAAAAATATTATTTTGCTATAAATGTGAATAAAAATTCCTTAGATTTATTGGCATCAGGAGGAGTCTGGTATTCTCAGAGAGAGACATTGAGAACAATTTTGGGTTTTTCTGTGTTAGCATATCTAAACATACAATGTCTACCTAGGCCTGTATTACCTTTTTATCTTAAAATAAAAGTATAGATTCACAGGAATTTGCAAAGAAATGTATAGGAAACTGCTGTGTACCTTTCCCTCTTTCCTGGGCACTCCTAATGTTAACATTAAGAAATTGACATTGGGATAATTCTCAAAGTTTATTCAGATTTTATCAATTACGTATACAGTAATGTGCGTGTATGTGTGCGGGTGTAGTTCCATGAAATTTTATATATGTAGCTTCATGTAATTAGAACCAAAATCAAGATCCGTAACTACTATGTGGCACCATAAATCACCTCATTCTAACCTTTCATAATCAATTCCCTCACCCTTAACACCTTTCAACCACTAAACTGTTCTTTATAATTATGTTATTTCAAAAACTCTATAAAACAGAATCATACACTATGTATTCTCCTGAGACTTTTCTTTCATTCAGAATGATTCACTTGAGATTCATCTAAGTTATTGTTTGTATTAATAATTTGTTCTTTTTTATTGCTGAGTGACATTCTCATGGTATTGATGTTTGTTTATCCTTTTACCAATAAAAGACATTTGAGTAGTTTCCAATTTGGGGGTACTATGAATAAAGTCAGATACAAGATTTGCAACTAACAGTTCTTTTCTTTCAGAAAGTATGTCATTTCCTCATGACCATCATGGTTTCGTATGTGAAATCTGCTGTTATTTGAATCAGTATTCCTCTATAGGTAATGTATCATTTTTCTCTGGTTGTTTTTGAGACTTTTTATTTGTCTTTAGTTTTCAAAAGTTTAATTATGATGTTGTTATGGGTGGCTCTTTGTTCTTAGAGCTCCCAAGATGGTGGCAGGCAGCTCCCAAGATGGTGGCGGCTGCTCCCAAGATGGCAGGAAGCCTTTTGTTCTCTGACCTGGGGTTCTTGGCCTCATGGATTCCAAGGAATGGAACCTTGGGCCATCCAGTGAGTGTTATAGCTCTATTAGAAGCTGTGGGTCACGGAAGAGAACTGTGGAACCCAGCAACTAGTGTTCAGCTCGATTAGGATGAACCCAGGCACTTAGCCATGCAGGAACAATGGCAAGCCTCTATCCCGAAGGGGAGTGGCAATGGGCATCTCACTGGATCAGAAACGCAGTGGACACCCTGTTGGATCCGGAGGGGTGGAAGTCAACAATCGGTCTGGGACGGTGGCAAACAGCAGTGGTGGACAGTGAGTGAAAACTCAGCTCCAGCTAGAATAAACACGCACCAGAAGAGTGTGCAGTTGCAAGATTTAATAGAGTGAAAACAGAGCTCCCATACAAAGGGAGGGGACCCAAAGGGGGTTGCCCACTCCCGGCTGTAATGCCTAGGGTTTATATCCCAATCATTGTCCTTACCCCTATGCTCTCAGGTGATATATAATTTGACTATTTCTTTACCTCCTGCTTTTAGCCTAATTGGTATTTTAGTGCGCCCTCTTTACTACCTGATTGGTCGGGTGTGAGCTGAGTTACAAGCCCCGTGTTTAAAGGTGGGTGCGGTCACCTTCCCCAGCTAGGCTTAGGAATTCTTAGTTCGCCTAGGGAATCCAGCTAGTCCTGTCTCTCAATGTGTCTGGGTATGAATTTCTCTGGGCTTATTTCGTTTATGTTTTCCTCAGCTTCTTGAATCTGTAAGTGAACTTCTTTCACCAAATTTGGGAAGTTTTCAGCCATTATTTTTTCAAATATTTTTGAACTTTATACTTTTTCCTCTTCTTCTATAACTCCAATGATACAAATGTTAGATTTTATTTTATTATTTCATTTGTTTCTGAGACTCTGTTAATAATTTTTTTTGTCTGTTTTTTTTTTTGAGACGGAGTCTCGCTCTGTTGCCCAGGCTGGAGTGCAGTGGCCGGATCTCAGCTCACTGCAAGCTCCGCCTCCCGGGTTTACGCCATTCTCCTGCCTCAGCCTCCAGGTAGCTGGGACTACAGGCACCCGCCACCGTGCCCAGCTAGTTTTTTATATTTTTTTAGTAGAGACGGGGTTTCACCGTGTTAGCCAGGATGGTCTCGATCTCCTGACCTCGTGATTGGCCCGTCTCGGCCTCCCAAAGTGCTGGGATTACAGGCTTGAGCCACCGTGCCCAGCCCAATTTTTTAAAGCCTATTTTCTTTCTGTGGCTCAGATTTAGTAAAGTCTATCAGTCATCCAGTTCACTGATTCTATCACTGTCATAACCATTGTATCATTGAGCCCATGTAGTAAGATTATTTTTAAATTTCAACTTTTTTTAATATTCTCTCATTTCCAATATTTTCATGTTTTATATCTTCTTTTTTTGGATTTCCTATTTTTTTTTTTTTTTTACTTGTTTAAAGAGAATTTACAATTATTGGTGAAAACCTGTTTATGATGCCTGCTTTAAATCCTTGTCAGACAATCTCAACCTTTGTTTTATCTCAGCGTTTGTGTCAATTAATTGTATGTTCTCATTAAAGTAGTATTTTTCATCATATTGTATGACTAGTGACTTATTATATTCTGGACATGTTGTATATTATGTTAGGAGACTTGTTTCTATTTAAATCTTTTATTTCATCAGCCAGTCACCCTAGATTTTGCATGTGGGTCTTTGCCTACTTTTGTGAGCTGTAGTTCCAATGTCAATTTAATTTTTAGAGCCTTAAAGTTCTGTTCTGATTAGCTTTGTACTTCTGGCTCTGCTGGATTTCTGCTCAGTCCCTACGTGTGCTATTTAGACTGCCTAGTGTCACTGAGTGGGAGTGTCAGGATACTCTGGGCTTTAGTTGTTTCTCCTGGGTAGGATCAGTCTCATTGTTCTCCCAGGTATGTCACAGGAACCCTGCTGTGCTATTGCTGCTATGGCAGACTGGGCTGCCACTGATCTGGGTGTAGAGTGGTGAAGGGATCTCTGATTGCCCCTGCTAACACTCCTAATGCAGCTGCTGTTGCTCTGAGTATAGGACAGAGACTCAGCTATTGCTGCTGCTGTGGTGGATTGGGCTCCTACTAGTTTGGGTGTGTTGTGTGACATGCGTCCCTTACTGGGTCCTGTTGATTCTGTTGCTACCCTAGGCTTGGACAGGGACCCCCTGGAACTGTCACTGTGGTGGAACAGACCACCTGCTTCAATATGGGGTAGATTCGATTGCTGCAACTGCTCCTGTGGTTGACTGAGACTGCCACTGCTCCAGGTGTGAAGTAATCAGTGTGTCCATGTTGGGTCCTCCTGCTTCTGCTGCTGCTGCTATGGGTCTGGCCTATGCTGTCCTGGGTGTTGGTACTGCTGCTATGGTAGTTTGGGCTATGTGCTTCCCTTAGTATTACATAGGATGGTTCTTTCCACTGGGACTTTGTTGGCTTGCCTTTTTTTGAGGGGTCCTTTGGCCAGTAAGATGAGAATTTTTTTGTTTTATTTTTTGTCTACACTCATTGGAGGTTCCTGATTACAGGCTTCTCCAGAACACAGTATGGGATATATGGAAAAACCTGGGCAACTCACTATGGTGTCGTTATTCAAGTCTTAAAGTTTCTGGACAGTCTTCTTTTCTCCATCCTTCAGGGTCCTTTTATGATTGTCAGTTAAATAATTTCCAAGGTATTTAGGCATATTAGAGGAGAAGAGCAGGGAAAACTGAGTATGCCCCATGTTTTCCTGGTACTCATGGCCAGGCGCAGTGGCTCAGGCCTGTGATCCCAGAACTTTGGGAGGCCAAGGCTGGCGGATCACCTGAGGTCGGGAGTTTGAGACCAGCCTGACCAACATGGAGAAACCTCATCTCTACTAAAAATACAAAATTAGCCGGGCAGGGTGGTGTATGCCTGTAATCCCAGCTACTCGGTAGGCTGGGGCAGGAGAATTGCTTGAACCCGGGAGGTGGAGGTTGCAGTGAGCCGAGGTTGCGCAATTGCACTCTAGCCTGGGCAACAAGAGCGAAACTCCATCTCAAAAAACAAAAAGAAAAACAAAAAAACTATGCCTTTTATGATGTTTTATAACAGGAGGGCTTAAGTATAAGATAGAGTATATAAAACTAACCATGTTGGAGCAAGATATTAAAAGTAAATATCTGCACTCCTTTCTCCCTTCAAAAGTAATAGTGTAATTGTGAAGAGGATTCGAGATTTGTTTGACTTTTATTTCTTACTAATGGGGTATCAATTATTTGCAATGAAGATCCATACCCACTGGGTATATTAGTTTCCTTTCAAAGAGGAATGATACATCAGTTATCATTACTGTAACCAAATGGGGCATTTCTTTTACTTTTATGAGATTTTTCTCATTCATTTTTGGAGAGATGTTAATGTTTGCTTTCTAGACTTTAATATTAAATTATGCAGCAGGATAACAGATGATAATTTGGAGATCCTAGACAAATGTCAGTTAACACAGAGTGAACAATTATATCAATAGTCAGTGAGGTTTTGATCCACTAAGTTTCTAAGACATTTGCCTATCATTTTGATTAACATGAAAAGATAGAGAATTTAATTAAACATAGTATTTTTTTTTTTTTTTTTTTTTTGAGACGGAGTCTCGCTCTGCCGCCCAGGCTGGAGTGCAGTGGCCGGATCTCAGCTCACTGCAAGCTCCGCCTCCCGGGTTTACGCCATTCTCCTGCCTCAGCCTCCCGAGTAGCTGGGACTACAGGCGCCCGCCACCTCGCCCGGCTAGTTTTTTGTATTTTTTAGTAGAGACGGGGTTTCACCGTGTTAGCCAGGATGGTCTCGATCTCCTGACCTCGTGATCCGCCCGTCTCAGCCTCCCAAAGTGCTGGGATTACAGGCTTGAGCCACCGCGCCCGGCCAACATAGTATTTTTAAAGATCATTCTTTCAGTAAGCTTTCATCTTAGTCTTAGCCTTCCTTATCATTATCCCCGTTGTTTCCATCAAGTAGATAGATATAGATTTAGAATTGCAGTTGATGAAATATAGTGGAATAGTAATTTAACTAGCTTTTAAATTACCTGGGCTATTTTGAATAGTATGTGGCCTTTTTAACCCAAAGACTACTTACTTACTTGACTAGACAGAGTCCACATTTTATTAAAAGTAATGGCAAAAACCACAATTACTTTTTGCACCAACCTAATATTAGAAACCTATATTCTGAAGAAAATATATTTTAGGCTATTTTGTAAATGGACTCCTTGTAAGAAAAGGATATCTTATGTCTATCTGTGTTCCAGGCACTTAGCCCACTGCCCTACAACTACAAAATATTCAATATATGTTTGCTCTTGATGATGTTGATGAAATTATCATTCCCACAAAGGATACCCTATACCCTTTGAAATGGAGCAAATATACCACCACCTTGAAATCTTTGCAGGAAAAATGCTTTTAAAGTGACAAGTACAAGTAGGAGCTCTCTGAGTGTTTGTTAACCTTTACCATGAAAGCAGATTAAAATTCTCCAGAGTATAATAAGTCCCTGGGAGACTGTTCCACTCGTTACAAATTTCCTTCATTTATCTCATTACCCGAAATGACATTTAACATCTTGCTCAGTTGGAATAATTTGATCTAATGCACATTATCTTTCTATGAATGATGATTGTTCTAGTAAAAGATGAAAGCCCAGTTATAACAAGATCATTTGGTCAAATGCGCACAATGTTGCTGAAAATTCAGACAATAATTTAAAGATGCTTTTTAAATCCGGTTTGAACTACCAGGTTATTTTTCTAAGGCTCTTTTCAGCCTATTGCTTTCAGGCTATTTCCACATAATGAGTATCTTGACTCTCCTGTCATCCCTTTTTCTGACCTTGTTAACTTTCTCGACGTGATGCTGTGCCTTATCTGACGTCTGAGCTGATGAGGTCCAAGATCCGTTATAGAAGAGGCAACAACTTGAGGTCTACTGTGGGAATTTGTCCAGTCCTTATTGTATTACACTCTGGATGCTAAACTGTGTTTTTAACAGCCACATATTTGATTATTAGTTTTAATATTCTCTTTCAATTAATATCCAATTCTCTACATTCCTGATGCTAGTTGGTTAACCACCATATTTCTTGACTGGAATCTGGCTGTGCCAGTATACTGGGCATTTACATATCCTTTATGAAAATTGTTTAAAATTAAAAGTATACTATCTTTCCAAAAATTGTTTGAGGAATACATGCTTTCCCTAGAAGAGCCAAACTCAGTCTTTTTGCTGCCTACAGCTCTACTTTAGGCTCTGGAGCTTCCTCAGTATTTTCAGTACTTGACTATCTCAGTTTTTACTAACCTCAGATCTTTTGTATATGGCCAAAGAATATGAATACCTCTAAAACATAATGCAACAAACAAACAAACAAACCTATTAACACCCTAGATTTAGCCTAGAGAACATGGCATGCATTCTCTCCACGTGAGGTTAATTTTATGTGTCAACCTGGCCAGGCCATGGTACCCAAATACTTGGTCACACATTAATCTAGATGTTTATGGAAAGGTATTTCAAAAACAGAATTAATATTGAAATTAAATTAGTAGACTTTGAGTAAAGCAGATTATCTTCTATAATGAAAGTAAGTCTCATCCAATCATTTAAAGGCCTTAACAGAAAAAGACTGATCTCTCCCATAGAAGAGGAAATTCTGCCTTCAGACTGCCTTCAGACTGGAACTTCAACTCTTCTCTGGGTGTCCAGCCTGCCAGTCTACCCTGCAGATTTTGGATTTGCCAGCCTCATGATCACATGAGCCAATTCCTTAAAAGAAATATCTCTCTCTCTCTATGCATATCCTATTAATTTACTTTCTCTGGAGAACCCTGACTCATGTACTCTACAACCACCAGTGGGGATTAAACCTGCTGAGATAATTACCCCATTGTTGAAAAGGAAGAAGCCACATTCTTATCTCTCTATTTTGATATTTTCAATGATATTGATGAAAAAAAAGTAATATTTTAAAAACTTTGCTATGTGATACCTTGCTTTTTTTTTTTTTTTTTTTTTTTTTTTTTTGACAGAGTCTCCCTCTGTTGCCCAAACTGCAACCTCTGCCTCCCAGGTTCAAGCAATTCTTCTGCCTCAGCCTCCTGAGTCGTTGGGATTACAGTCATGTGCCACCACGCCCAGCTATTTTTTTTTTTTTTTTTTTTTTTTTTTTTTTTTGCATTTTTAGCAGAGACAGGGTTTCACTACATTGGTCAGGCTGGTCTCAACCTCCTGACCTCAGGATCCACCTGCCTTGGCCTCCCAAAGTGCTGGGATAACAGGCGTGAGCCACCACACCCGGTTGCCACTTTGCTTTGTTAGGCACCAACCTTCTGAGGTAAGTAGTACCATCCCACTTTACATTTGTAGAACCTAAAGCCTGTGGAGTTAAATTATTTTGTTTCATGTCACTCAGCTAGGCAGTGCTGGAGTCAGATTTCAAGTTCTGTTTTGTCTGGCCTTAAAGTTCATATTGCTCCAATTTGACCCACAGATTTAACCCTGCCTGTTGTAACAATGATTAATTCACATGTTCTTTATACAGAAGTTTTGGATGATAGTGATGGAAAAATTATACCTAAAATCAGATTTTGGTCCAGATGCCATAAGAATTTCATCCTTCAAGGAAGATTTAGTAATCACATATGTATTTTGTGTAAAACTCATGAACTAGTACCAAACCACAGGAATTAGGCAGGCTGAGGCATAAGGTTTGCCTGAGATGCTCCCGTTTCTAGCACTGTAAGTGTGACGTCCTAGGAAACCTCTCAGTCCCTAGCAAACCAGCAGAGTTGGTCACCACAGGTTAATAAAACTAACCGTACAGAAAGTAAAAAAGACAATAGAGAAGAGGCTTTTCTGCAATGAATTAACCAAACTTTTGTGTGTAATTTAAGGCAAGCCTATGGACAAATAAAGTACTGTTTTCATTTTTCTTAATATTGGTCTATTGATATTCTGATGCTATATTTGAATTGTTGGATTTCTGCTGTTCTGAATCTTAAATTTGTAGAATTAAACATGTGTAATACCATTAATCTCAAGGAAAATCAACCTGCTTAATCTATTATGAGCTACGTTCTTTTTATTATTTATAAAAGGTAGACTTTGCAAATCCTTTTAAAAAACTTAGGGTCAAGGCTGGGCATGGTGGCTCACATCTGTAATCCCAGCACTTTCGGAGGCCGAGGCGAGTGGATCACTTGAGGTCAGGAGTTTGAGACCAGCCTGGCCTGCATGGTGAAACCCCATCTCTACTAAAAATACAAAAATTAGCCAGGCATGGTGGTGCATGCCTGTAGTCCCAGCTACCTGGGAGGCTGAGGCAGGAGAATGACTTGAACCCAGGAGGCAGAGGTTGCAGTGAGTCGAGATCGCGCCATTGCACTCCAGCCTGGGCGACAGTGAGACTCTGTCACAAAAAAAAAAAAAAAAAAATTAGAGTCAAATGATCTGTGAAATTTGCTATTTCTAGCATTTTTAAAAACTCAGTTTCATTTTTTATAATTGCACAGCATCTAGACTTCCTTCTCGGTCTTGTTAAATTTCAGGGAATGGGCTCCCTACACGTAAAGTCATTTTGAGAGTCAACAATCACAAAATGTATGACCTTGATACAGCATCAGTCTACCTGCACTGACAGGACATCAGAGCCCCTAGTTGAAAACAAAAAGATTTAGTAAACGAAAAAGTTTGGTAAAATGTCAAAGAACCAATTTGCTGTGTTTAAACATTTTCTTTCCACTTAACACAGCAAGAATACATGTAAGGTAAACTTTTATCCCATCTAATTTTCCTACTATCATAAACTGAATTTTCTTCAAAGTCTAGGTATTATCACTCGAAATAGTGTCAGCATTTTTGGAAGAACGTTGATCTAAAGAACAAGTAAAATTACAAAGACAAAACTTGTCTTACAATCTTTCTTTCCTTCAGGTCTTTTCATTCATGAAACTGGAAAAGTTCCCTTGTCCCCCTCGCCAGGCATGTGACAAGGGGAGTGGCTCGCTTCTTCAGTGCCCCGCTGCTCAAACCTCTAGGGGAGCATACAGAGGGGCAGGCTGTGAGGCTCCAACCCCATGACAGGGCCTAGGGTGAATGTTTACAGCTTCTGAAGCCCTAGTGAGTGTGCGTTACAGGGTGCTCTTTTAGTTTAGCCATCCATAGGTGGCTTGTGTTTATCACCTAAATTAGACCCTCTGCCTTATCACAAGGACCGGGTGCTTTCTGTATGCTGGGGTTTCTTGCCTTGGGGTACCAGAAAAATTGAATCACACCCTGGCTTGGGGAAAGAGTGCAAGGTTTTGTTTTTTGGGTTTTTTTTTGAGATGGAGTCTCGCTCTGTCGTCCAGACTGGAGTGCAGTGGCCGGATCTCAGCTCACTGCAAGCTCCGCCTCCCGGGTTTACGCCATTCTCCTGCCTCAGCCTCCCGAGTAGCTGGGACTACAGGCGCCCGCCACCTCGCCCGGCTAGTTTTTTGTATTTTTTAGTAGAGACGGGGTTTCACCAGGTTAGCCAGGATGGTCTCGATCTCCTGACCTCTTGATCCGCCCGTCTTGGCCTCCCAAAGTGCTGGGATTACAGGCTTGAGCCACCGCGCCCAGCCGAGTGCAAGGTTTTATTGAGTGGAAGTAGCTCTCTCAGCAGATGAGGAAGCCAGAAAGGAGATGGAGTGGGAAGATTTTCCCCTGGAGTCGGGGCCGCTCAGTATCCGGACTCTACTCTGACCGCCCAGGACCAAACTCCGTGTTGTTCCCCTGGTGGATGGCCTGCTGGTGTGCTGGCGTCTGCCGGTGCCTGTGGGCATGCTCTTCAACTGTTGTGCTCCTCTCCACGTCCAGCTACTTGTTCTCCTTCTGCTGATGTGCTTCTCTTGACGTCCAGCCGCTTGTTGTTCTCTGCCTGCTAGGATCTTGGGGTTTTATAGGCACAGGATGAGGCGTGTGGGGACAGAGTGGTCTTGGAAAATGCAACATTTGGGGGTGAAGGCAGGAGTGCCTGTCCTCACCTCGGTCTGTGGGCACAGGCCCGAGGGTGGGGCCCTAGCCAGGGATCCGCCTTTCTCTACCCAGCACTTCGCTGCCCCTCTCCCATATCATTAACACTTTGGCTACCTTACTTTATTGATTTATCCATGGAGAAGACATGAGGAAGACCTCTAAATTTAAAGAAGGATTTTTTTTTTTTCCTCAAATGACTCCTTTCATGGTGCTCTGCTATCCACCCATGGTATCCTTATATTCCATCCAATATACTTACATACAGCCCCATCAAACTTGAATCACTTCTAATCCCAAAGTGAGTCTATTCAGTGCCATGCTATATTCTTCATCCTCCTCAGACACAAACTTGTTAGATCCATGTATTATATAGCAAATCATATCTTCTAAACTATTCTACAATATTTTGAGTTATCCTTCCGGTATTTTTCTTTTTTCTTTTCTTTTTTGTTTTTGCTTTTGTTTTTTTTGAGACGGAGTCTTGCTCTGTCGCCCAGGCTGGAGTGCAGTGGTGTGATCTCGGCTCACTGCAAGGTCCACCTCCCAGGTTCACACCATTCTCCTGCCTCAGCCTGACCAGTAGCTGGGACTACAGGTGCCGGCCACCACGCTTGGCTAATTTTTTTTTTTTTGTATTTTTAGTAGAGACAGGGTTTCACCATGTTAGCCAGGATGGTCCGGATCTCCTGACCTCGTGATCTGCCCACCTCGGCCTCCCAAAGTGCTGGGATTACAGGTGTGAGCCACCGCGCCCGGCCTGCCTTCTCGTATTTTTCTATGCCTTGTCTATGGATCATCACAGAGGAATAGGAAACTTGGAAGATTTAGAGTATTTGTCCAGACCAGGTAGGAGACAATTCTAAGCAATGGGAATGACACACATAAAGACAGTAGGTAGAACAGAAAAAGTCACCATCACTGGGTTATAGATAGCAAGGTGACCAATGTCATAATAAGGCTAGAAGACTATGTAATTTACTTACTTAAGTAATATGAACATTTCAAGAAATGTCTAATTTAGTAGAGATATGAAGTCAGGAGTCTTTCATTCATGGTTTTTCTTTTGAGCCTATGAATATAGACAGCTGTACTGAAAACTTCAGATTCACAAAAGAGCTTTTGAAGACCCTTTCAGTAAATAATACTTTATTTGAAGGCATCTGGATTTCTTTATCCATAAGGGATATCGCTGTATATCTTAAGGGCAAAAAAGCCTGGAGGATATTTTTGAGCTTGACTTCTTTGAAAATATCCAGGTGCTAGAGATACAGTGTGTGTTTGAAGGAAACCGCAAATGTAGAATTTGTTTTTGTTTTCTTTTTTTTTTTTTACATATTTCAAACCTCATTTAGAATTGGATGCTATCTGAACTGGTGTCAGGGATGCATGAAATTAAATTTAGAAAATCTCAGCTCTAAGAAATGCCAATATTTTTCCTACATCAGGTAGTTAGATGCTGGGTAAGAATTCAAACTGGACATTTTCCCATGGAAATGAATGACACTGGTGAGAATATTTTCACAATTTTGCACATCAGTAATATACTGATAATTTAAGGGGCTGAGTGCAGATTCAAGGAATCTTATAAAAAGGAGAGGGGAAGATCTGTGGAATGGAAAAGGATCTTATGGGAGTTTGCTACTTTTTGACTAAAAAGCAAAAGTCATATTTTTAAGAGTATCTGCAAGAGTCATTTTCATAGAAAGTATATTTTTAAAAGAATGATAAAACATTTTAAAAATAGTATTCGACTGTTTTAATTTAAAAGACTAGAAACCCATTTGGTATATTTTCTGAATAACTTAGTGATTATATATCGAAGTTTTCAAATCAGAATATATTTTACTATTACATTTGAAAATACATTAGACTGTTTTTCAGACATAATTTTTATTCACATGAATGATACTAATGTGAGATATTCAAGAGCTTTATTAAGCAAAAATTATGATTGCATTTTATAAGTGTTTTATGATATGAATTATAAAATTGAACAAACATCATCTGTGCTTGTTAGTACATTTTTAAACATGAGGTTTGTATTAGTCTGTCTTTATGCTGCTGATAAAAACATACCAGAGAATAGGAAGGAAAAAAGGTTTAACAGACTTACAGTGCCACATAGCTAGGGGAGCCTCACAATCATGGTGGAAGGCACAGAGGAGCAAGTCATGTCTTACACGAATGGTGACTGGCAAAGAGAGAGAGCTTGTACAGGGAAACTCCCTTTTATAGAACCATCATATTTCATGAAACTTATTCACTATCACGAGAGCAGTACAGAAAAGACCTGCCCCAATGATTCAGTTACCTCCCACTGGGTCACTCCCACAACACATGGGAATTCAAGACGAGATCTGGGTGGGGACACAGCCAAACCATATCAAGGTTGTTTTGTGTAATGAGGATTTTCTTCTGAAGGCAATAATATTTACTTTTCCCTATATTGCAAAGTTTTTAAATTCTAAATCAAACAGTTCTTTCATCACAGATTCTCTGCATGATAAAATTATATATTAGGAAAGTGCTTGCCTGCTTACCCTTCTGTCATTTGACCCTTTCAATAATTCTATTAAATATTGAGAAATGATATTGTTAATCACAAATGAAGAAACTAGAAATCACAGTACTAAAACGTAACTAAGTTTTACATGTCTAATAGGTTGCAGAAGGAGAACTAGCACTTGGGATTCCTGGCTCCCAATCCAATGTTTTTTCCATCGTGTTGTGTGGTCTGTTCTTAATCAGACCACTTAATTCAACGTAAATATTTTCCCCAAACCCAATAAAAGTGATGCTTATTAATCACGCTACTGACTTGTATGCTTTGTATCTGAAAGAAAGGAATGGATGGATCACATGAAATGTTCATGAAATAGTGAGGGCATTAGTGTGGCAACACCTTTCTACTGAACAAGTTTAGTTTGATAAAGCTGGACAGACAGCAGGGTGTCTTTCATGATTCTTTCATGAATGGCTTAGATGAGAAACTACCACTTACTACTCACAGATTTACTGTGTTAGCCACAGTGAATAATATAGAAATGATCTTTGGCATTCATGGCATTTTCATTGTAGGGGAAGAGGTAGACAAATAAGCAATTAAAACAGAGATTAATGTTACAATCGAGGAAGTAGGGGCTATGACAACATATAAAAGGGACATCAAACCCTAATTTAGGGACTCATGGAAGGCTTACTAAAGAAAGACATAAAAGATGAGTGAATAACTGGGTAATGAGTGTTCCAAAAAGAGGAAAGAGCATGGACTGAGACCCAAAGAACATAAAATATTTGAAAAACTAAAATGAGTTCATTATGGCTGGCATAAAAATCACTAGAGGAGAAATGATGATCAAGGAAGTGTTTTCATTATCTTAGAGGAGCCTGAATGGAAGGAAAGTGTGAGAGAAGGAACATGGAAGGAGGCAAACAAAGCACCAAAGACTATAACCCCAACCCATTTTATTCCAGGTTCCAGGCTTCTTATCGCTACTGAGATTGTCTCCCACCCTTCACAGTGTTACTGTGGCCTTTAAGCAAAAAAAAAAACTAGCGTTTATTAAATGCCAACTATATGCCAGGCCATTTTCGGTGTGCTATCTCATTGAAGCCACATGACCCTCAAGGCAGATACTGGTACCCTTTTCTTACAGATGAGGAAACTAAGACCCAGAGAGGAGATGAAAATTGCCCAAGGTCTCATGATTAGTAAGTGACTGTGCAAAGACCTTAGTCCAGGTCTCTGTGCTTTTAAACCCAGCACTATTTGACTGTATTCTATTGTCTCCTTAGATTTCAGTACGAAAATTATGGTTCTTTAACATTATTACTGCTTGTATAGAACAACTTAACAGAAAATTATTTGGTTTATCTCAGTTAAAAATAACCTCTCCTAACACCATTAAGTCAGAGTATATTTCCTGAATGAATGGATTTGAGGGCTGACTAGTCATGCAGACACGACTAGGAGACCAACAAGGACTCTAATAACTTTTTTGTGTGTAAAATTCCATTCACTCTCAGACCCCAAAGAGAGACTCCCCTAAAGCTTTTACAATTTTGTAGAAATCTCAGGTTGAGACAACCACCCTAATAATAATAATGAAAAAAAGGCACCTGTATCTGAAAAGATTCTGCCTTGATAGGTTTTTTAGAATGCAGAGTAGGAGGTGGTAGGATGCAAAACTGATTGGGAGCTGTTCCAATTTAAGCAAGAACTTACATATGTGAAATCTAATATTGGAGAAACTGACTTGGCACACAACAGTCTGTTATAAAGGACATGCCCTTCCTATGTATTTTTGTAACAGTTCTGGTCTTACATTAAAAATGGCATCTATTTTAAAATTGCTAAAAATGTAGATTTTTAAATGTTCTTACCACAAAAAATGATAAGCATATGAAGTGATGGGTATGTTAATTAGCTTGATTTAATTATTTCATAAAGTATACATATATCAAAGCATCACACTGGGCCAGGTGCAGTGGCTCATGCCTGTAATCTCAGCACTTTGGGAGGCTGAGGCGGGTGGATCATGAGGTCAGGAGTTCAAGACCAGCTTGGCCAAAATGGTGAAATCCCGTCTCTACTAAAATTACAAAAATTAGCTGGGTGCGGTGGCAGGCACCTGTAATCCCAGCTACTCGGGAGGCTGAGGCAGGAGAATCACTCAAACTCAGGGGGTGGAGGTTACAGTGATCCGAGATTGTGCCACTGTGCTCTGGCCTGGGTGACAGAGTGAGGCTCTGTCTCAAAAAAAAAAAAAAATTCACACTGTACACCATAAACATATACATAATGAAAAAACCTACATCTGGCCGGGCATGGTGGATCATACCTGTAATCTCAGCACTTTGGGAGGCTGAGGCAGGTGGATCACCTGAGGTTGAGAGTTCGAGACCAACCTGACCAACATGGAGAAACCCTGTCTCTACTAAAAATACAAAATTAGCTGGGCGTGGTGACACATGCCTATAATCCCAGCTACTTGGGAGGCTGAGGCAGGAGAAGTGCTTGAACCTGGGAGGTGGAGGTTGTGGTGAGCCGAGATCATGCCATTGCACTCCAGTCTGGGCAACAAGAATGAAACTCAGTCTCAAAAAAAAAAAAAAAAAAAAAAAAAATTGAGGGCCATTAAAACTCTCTTTTGGATATGAAATGAAAAATTCTTGCCCAGTCGCAGTGGCTCACACCTGTAATCCCAACACTTTGGGAGGCTGAGGTGGGCGGATCACGAGGTCAGAAGTTCAAGACCAGCCTGGCCAACATAGTGAAACTCCATCTCTACTAAAAATACAAAAAATTAGCTGGGTGTGGTGGTGGACACCTGTAATCGCAGCTACTTGGGAGGTTGAAGCAAGAGAATTGCTTGAACCCAGGAGGCAGAGGTTGCAGTGAGCAGAGATTGCACCACTGGGAACCAGGGCAACAGTGTGAGACTCTATCTCCAAAAAAAAAAAAAAAAGAAAGAATTCTCTCATGTGCAAAGTATTGGGAAATGGCACCTTGCATTACTTTTGGACTGACATTTTAAATATAATGGTTTTGTTAGATGTCTACATAATAATTGATTTTAATGCATGGGCAAATTATATTTTTTAAAAGAAAGTAATATTTCTTTTATAATTTAATATGGCTATCCATATTTTAATAAATTCTAAACACAAAGTTCTTTGAGTTTCTTTTTGGTAGTAAAATAAAGGACACTTACAATTCATTACTTAACATATCATGTGTGATATTCATTGTCTTCATGTTTTGTTTGAAATTGGTTAAAACTGATATAGGCTCTGTAATAGCAGAAATCAGTTACTCTATTGAATATAAATCCTACAGTGAATACAAATTCGAACTTTTCATTCAAAATAAGTCGCCAAATACTGTGTTATTATTCCATTTTTAAAAAACCAACTGTAACCCCAGGTCGTTACTGGTGCCTGCCCCTATGCACTTTGAGATACTTAAGGAAAAGTTGAGATTGTTTCAGGTTGGAAACTCTAAGTAATATGTAAAAAAACTTCCTACATTAACCTGATATGAGAAATTATTTTTAAACAAAGGAACATTTGTGAACCAATGCTTTGCTTCTCCTTAAGATAATAAGAAAATAAGAGTGCTTTACTTTTTTGAATAATTTTAATGGACTCTGGTTTGAGACCATCCTTTATAAAATCAAATATCTGGTGAAAACACTGGGCTAACTTCTACATAAAAGGAACTGAAGATACTGAGGACAGTGATAAATAAAAATAGAAGCAAATGCACGGAATGTCTTGAGCCTTAAAAGACTGTCTTACTTCTTAATTCCTATATATTAGGAACTGTGGCACAATAAAACAAGACATCAGTATAAGTGTCCAGAAGAATTTCTAGCTTAAAATAATGCCTGAGTAAGAGCCCCTAATTCAGACTTTCCTAGCTTCCTGCTAAAATACCAAATAAAGGCATACATTAATGTTAAATCTCATGCCACTGTTGAAAACAAGCACTGACCTAACGCTAGATTGCGGAAGAAATGCCTATTAACGCCTATTAACTATAAGAATATGGAAGTGGATTAAGAAAAAGATTTCAGGTCTTGCTTGTGAAAGGAGCTGGGCACATTCCTCAGCCCCGGGCTCAAAACTCCCTGAGCCTAGCACAAACACATCCCATCCTCCCATCCCACCACCATATATCTCTCAAACTCCCTGAGCCCAGTACAAACACCACCTGGAAAGTCTCCAATAAGGGGACAGCCGTTCAAGGTTACTGAAAGCGCAGGAGCCAAAAGAATTTCTTTGTTCCCCTGCAACTTTGGGGCTATAAAAAGCAAACGCTCGCATTGTTCGGAGCCCTCTTGTATACTGTGTAAAGGAGGGACCAGGTTCGAACTTGTAGTAAAGATCCTTGCCGCTTGGCTTTGACTCTGGACTCTGGTGGTCTTCTTTGGGGAACAGTCTGGGCATAACACTTGCTGAGCTTTCTATATTTCACTCCATGAAACAGCTTTTCTCTAAAAGGCAAGAAGAAACAAGGAGGCCGAGTACAGCTTCTCTTCTCATTAAAAACATTCAGAAACAGCTATCATCAAAATATAACAGGACAGGAACAAAGGGATATGGTTCCTAGGGATAAAGTTTTTTTGCGAGGAGAGATCGGGGGGAATGCGAAAGACACAGAGAGAAGTCTTGGAAGCAGTATACTCAGTTTTTCTGAAAACCAGGCAAAGTGGTAGAAAATTATCTCACTTCAAAACATCAAAGTTGTACTGATTGTTGCTAAAAGTGGACTTGGGATGAAAACTAAGCGCATAAACCTGCTGCCAAATATTGATTTTAGAAGTGAATTTATCTATAATTTAAGTAAATAAAAGGCAGCTCATAGGCTGTCAGATAAGTCCAAATAAAGCTTACTTCTTTGAAGAAAAAATAGAAGAAAAACATAAACCGCCCCCCACCACCACCGCCGCCGCTGCCACAACCACAAGCACTTTGGGTTTATGGGAAATATCCAAGAATAAAGAGTAGGAATATAAACTCACATCATCAAAGGAAACATATGTATTTGAAAAATAAATGACCTCCTGAATCATTCTGAAGGAATTTCTAAAGATGTTGAGTATCTTCAACAGACTGCACGGAAGTATGGTAATTTCAAAAAGGTACAGAAAATTATAAAAAGAAACAAGCTCAGATGTAAATGATAATGGCTGAAATAAGGAAATATTGCAAGGAAACTATACTATAATAATAGAATTAACAGCCACATTTGAACTGAGTAAAGGAAATAGTTAAGACTGTCAAAAATTATTTCAGCCCCATAAGTGAAAAGAGTAATAAACTGTGTCAGATAACAGAGAAAAACGACAAAGACAAATAAATACCGTAAGATTACAGAGGAAAGGGAATAGAAATGCAATCTAAAAAGTATAGGTGTTTCTGAGGAAGAAATAGGAATAGCCAAAAGAAATAATCAATTATATTTTAAATCTGAAATAAAGAAAACTTGTGTTTATAGATCGAGGGTCTCACAATTTTCCTGACAAAATCAATGAAAAATATCCATATATATATACACATCTGGGATTTTTTAAATAACAAAGGTATATAACTGTCCTACAAACATCAAAAAAAATGTCATAGTCCTCTATAACCCGGGAAACCAGAAAATCTGAGACAGGTCTCAGTTAATTTAGAAAGTTTATTTTACCAAGGTTGAGAATGCTCCCATGACAGCCTCAGGAAATCCTGATCACATGTGCCCAAGGTGGTCAGGGCACAGCGTGGTTTTATACATTTTAGGGAGACATGAGACATCAATCAATATATGTAAGAAGTACATTAGTTCAGCCCGGCACAGTGGCTCACGCCTGTAATCCCAGCACTTTGGGAGGACGAGGCGGGTGGATCACAAGGTCAGGAGTTCGAGACCAGACTGACCAACATGGTGAAACCCATAAAAATACAAAAAAAAAAAAAAATTAGCCAGGCGTGGTGGCGGGTGCCTGTAATCCCAGCTACTCAGGAGGCTGAGGCAGGAGAATCACTTGAACCCGGGAGGGTGAGATTGTGGTAAGCCGAGATCGTGCCACTGCACTCCAGCCTTGGTGACAAGTGTGAGACTCCATCTCAAAAAAAAATAAAAATAAAAATAAAAAAGTACATTAGTTCCATCCAGAAAGGCAGGGACAACTCAAAGAAGGCCCCCCCCCCCGCCCCTCCCCTCTATCCCTGGGGCTTCCAGGTCACCGGTAGGTGAGAGACAAATGGTGGCATTCTTTTGCATTTCTGATAAGTGTTTCCAAACAAAGCAATTAGAATATGCATCTATCTCTGTGAGCAGAGGGATGACTTTGAATAGAATGGAAAGCAGATTTGCCCTGAGCCGTTCCCAGCTTGAGGGGGCCCAAGATATTTTCCTTTCACAAACCCTAATTAAAAAACAAATTTTTTAGCAAAGTTATCGTGTTTTCAGAGACATACCATATGATCTATCTTCAGTGGATGCTACAAAGAGTTGTAAAATTTAACATCCATTACTAATATAAAAAGTTCTTAGGAATATCACAACATATTACTGACCAATATGAATTATAAATGTAGATGCAAAAATTCTAAATAAAATATTAGATAATGGAGTCTAGCATTATATGGTAAAAGATTAATGCACCATAACCAATATGATTTATTCCAGGAATTCAACAATGATTATTTATTTATTCCAGGAATTCAACAATAGTAAGGAAATCTATGAACAAAATTCATAACCGAAATAGATCAAATGACAGATGTACACTGATCTATATAGTGCAGAAAAGGTAGTTGATATGAGGCAACACTTATTCCTGATAGGGACAACATTTTAGAAACCTAGAAATGAAAATCTTTCTTAATATCTTATTGAATACGTATTTCCAACTAATAGCATCTGTGGTATATACTGTTAAAACTGTAATCACATTAAAATAGGAATAAGGCAAATCCTCCTACAAACCCACTTACTTTTCACCCTTCTGGAAGTATTATTTAATACATTAGAACATGAATAAAAAGTAAAATTATAGCTTTGGGGATGGAGAAAATAAAATTATAATTATTTGGAAATGTGTTTTACTAGTAAACTCAAGGCAAAATAACTGAAAAATGAATATATATTATAAGGCACATGACCACAAATTTAATATATAAAATAATTTGTTTTCCTATAAAACTCAATAACCGGTTAGAACATATAATAATAAAAATCACATCCATCATAACAACTATGAAATACCTAGAAATAAAAATAAAAGCAACCGTATAGTGTAAATCTATCTATCTCAATCTATCAGTATAACTTTACTGATTCAATAAGTGAAGAGTAGTGTATTATGTTTTTAGATAAAACGATGCTACAGTAAAAAGATATCCATTCTCCCCCAGTTAATCTGCATACTTATTAAAATTACAATAATTTTTTTTTTTTTTTTTGAGATGGAGTCTCGCTCTGTCACCCAGACTGGAGTGCAGTGGCACAGTCATGGCTCATTGCAACCTCGGCCTCCTGGATTCAAGTGATTCTCCTGCCTCAGCCTCCTGATTAGTTTTGATTACAGGCACGTGCCACCATGCCCGGCTAATTCTTGTATTTTTAGTAGAGACAGGGTTTCACCATGTTGATCAGGATGGTCTCGAATTCCTGACCTCATGATCCGCCTGCCTTGGCCTCCCAAAGTGCTGGGATTACAGCATAAGCCACCGGGCCCGGCCAAACTTAAATGGATTTTTTATATTGACAAAATTATTCTGAAGTATAATAAAAGAGTAGACACATGAAAATAGACACTTTTTAAAGGTTAACATAGGGCTTCTTCAATCAAATCTGAACACAATAAAGCAAAACCAATGAAAATAATATGGTATTTTCACCAGAATTGAAAAGTAAATCAATGAAGTTTTTTGCATTTGTAATAAAAGTCAAACACTTTATTGTGATTCAGAATGTCTGTGTGATCCAGCCCTTACCTTCATCTCCTACCTCAGCTTGGGGTGCTCTACAGACACAGATTATTTGTTGCCTCAGACCTTTGTACATTCTGCTTTCTCTGTCTAGAATACTCTTCTCCCTTCTGTCTCCACGAGACTCCTTTCATCCTATAGTCTTCACCTTGAATTGTGTCTTCTTAGTAAGAGATGACCATGATGAGAATATATATTTTGAAATTATCTACATAGAGATGGTGATTAAAGACACAGGTTGGATGAAGATACTCAGAGTGTGTTGTAGAGATAAAAGAATGTAAGAATATAAGCTCCTTGAAGTCAAGGTTTATCTGTTTTAATCATTGCTTCTTCTCAGTTCCTATGACCGTGCTTAGCACATAGAGGTGCCTAATAAACATTTCCAACATGCAGAGAGGAGGGCCTAGGACAAAGTCTTATGGTCAAAAGCATTTGAAGAAAGAGAATAACATGAACCTATAATAGCTACTAGAAAGTAGTACCCAGACATACAGGAAGAAAAACCTTAAAATATGATGTCTAAGATAACAGGACTAAGAGTATTTTTTAAAAGACCAAGATAACCCATGCTCAATACTGATAAGGCACTGTCAAGATACAGACTAAAAAGCATCCCTTGGGTTTAGTGGCACACAGGTCATTGATGTCTTCAGTAAAATAAGTTACGGTAGAATGATGGAGGCAGAAGCTGAAACTAGGCCTCATAAAACTTAGAAACTAGGCCTCACATAGAAAAAAATTAACACCAGGTGGCTCTGGATAGGGTCCCACCCTGCCTCGATAGGGTCCCACCCTGATAGGGTCCCACCCTGCCAATTCCGGGAAACAACCCCATGGGGTCCCACCCTGCCAATTCCGGGGGTCCCACCCTGCCTCGAAGTTCCCGGAATCAGCAACTCCAAGAAAAAAAACCTCATAAGGTCCTGCTCTAACCAATTAGAACAAGGCACCTTGCTCAGGCCATAGCTAGACCCAATTACCACGCGCCTAAAGCTTTGTTTGAATTTCGCGCCTTAAGCTGTGTTTGAACTTGTGTTTGCCTATATAAACAACCTGTAACAAGCACTCGGGGTCCCAGGGCCAACTTAGAGCTTGGGACCCTAGCGCGCTAGCAATAAATAACTCTCTGCTGTGAATCTTGTGTCGGTGGTCCTTCGCGGCGACCCCTGCCCAGGAGGGAATCGACAGTTCGGTTCCAACAAAGCCAGACAGCAATGGATGTATAAACAGGGGGTGAGGAAATGGAGTTGAATACAAACAGTTCTAAAAGAAAGAGAGTGTGGAGTGTTTTAAACAGTAAGTGCACTGAGGAGAGGATTTGTGTAAGATGAGAGAGGCTTATATATGTAAAAATGAGTAGAGTCAGAGAATTAGAGTTACT
The DNA here is from genome assembly GCF_024542745.1 of Macaca thibetana thibetana. Lineage (NCBI taxonomy): Eukaryota > Metazoa > Chordata > Mammalia > Primates > Cercopithecidae > Macaca > Macaca thibetana. Next base: position 109,076,298 of record NC_065598.1, read on the forward strand.
TATAAGATTACGGAAACCTATAAAGGAATACACTGTAAAGTCTAATTGAGCAAATTAGTTCAAATTCTCTGTTAAAGGGAATGTATTTTTCTAGATTTTAATGACAAGAGAGACAGGACCATCTGAAGAAATATTAAAAAAAAAAAAAAAAAACTTTTTAAATGGAAGCAATATCTAACTGAGTGTCAGATGACCTGGATTTCAGTTCCAGGTAACTAACATTGACTATCACTTTTGCCTGAGTCTCAGTTTTCTAATCTGAAAAATGACTATATTCTATTTAAGAAATTTTTTAATTCTAAAGGTCTTTGGAGTTCAGAGGGGATATTTCCTGGTAAAGTTCATGGCTTGATAATGTGGGACACTGCTATAGAGACCTAGGTTTGAAACCAAAATGAAGGGCTCTGGGCCACATGAAAACAATGGTTATGAAGGAAAAGAAGTATGGTTTTGTGCAGTAGGGGAGAGATGAAGAAACACTGACAATTGTTTCCTACTTTGTAATATTTTAGGGGGCAAGCAGTTATGTACACTTGTTGACATCTCCAACTTCTGTTTTGATCCCCAAGTACAACTCTCACAAATGGGCATGTTGAATGTTATTTTACTCAAATTACCAATAGAATAAAATAGGTTAATGAGGTCATGAAAGAAAATGCTTAATGTTTGCCAAAGAATCCCTGAAAAAATAACAAGACTGACTATAAATGAGTAGAACAAATTCCTATTGAATACATATTCATTAAAATTTATATTCACTTGCAGAACATAGGTTCAGGTATAAGAAACCCTAGATAATACATAAGATCTTGTATTTAATAATAATCATTATATAATTAACTAATAAAGAGTTATTTTGAAGTAATTATAAATACAAATTCCAAATTTCTGGCAGTTACAATGAATGTCATTACTACAGAATCATGAATAAGGAGTACATTTAATACTGTGGTTTCATGCATTTATAATTTTCTTAGAGTAAAAGAAATCAACAATTGCAATATGTACTTAAAATTATAAGATATATATATATATACACACATATATATTTTATGTTCACATCAAAATTGAGCAGAAGATACAGAGATTTTCTTCATATCTGTTCCCCAACTCATGCATAGCCTCCCCAATTATCAACATCTCCTACCAGAGTGGTACATTTATTACAATTGATGAACCTCACTGACACATCATTATCTCCCAAAGTCCATAGTTTACATTCATGTTACTCTTGGTGGTATATATTCTATGGGTTGGGACCAATTTGTGATGGCATATATCCACCATTATAGTATCATACAGAAGAACAGATTTACTGCCCTAAAAATCCTCTGTGTTCCATCTATTCATCCCTCTCTCCCACCCAACCCCTGGGAAGCAATGATCTTTTTATTGCTTCCATAGTTTTTTGCCTTTTCTAGAATGTCACATATAGGCATACCTCAAACATACTATTAGCTCATTTCCAGACCACTGCAATAAAGCAATATTGCAATAAAGTGAGTCACACAAAGTTTTTGGATGTCCCACTGCATAAAAACGTCATGTTTACACTATATTTTATTCTATTAATTGTGCAATAGCATTACATGTAAAGAATATTGTACATATCTTAACTTAAAAATACTTTATTGCTAAAAAATGCTAACAATCATCAGAACCTTCATCTTTTCACTGGTAGAGGGCCTTGCCTCCATGTTAATGGCATCACCTTTTTTTCTGGTGGAGGGCCTTGACTGTATGCTAATGGCTGCTGACTGATCAGGGTGGTGGTTGCTGAAGGTTGGGTGGCTATGGCAATTTCTTAAAATAAGACAACAATCAAATTTTCCACGTTGATTGATTCTTCCTTTCGCAAAAGAGTTCTCTATAGCATGCAAAACTGTTTGATAGCATTTTATCATAGCAGAATTTCTTTCAAAATTGGAGTCAGTCCTCTCAAATCCTGCCACTGCTTTATTAACTAAGTTTACATAATATTCTAAATCCTTTGTTTTCATTTCAATGATGTTAACAGTATCTTAACCAGGAGTAAATTCCATCTCGAGAAATTATTTTCTTTGCTCACTATAAGAAACAACACCTTCCCCCATTTACATTTTATCATGAGATTGCAGCAATTCAGTCACATCTTTAGTGATGGATTTTAGTTTTCTTGCTATTTCCATCACATCTGCAATTATTTCCCCCACTGAAGTACTGAACCCCTCAAAGTCATCCTTGTGAATTGAAATCAACTTCTTCCAAACTCATCTTAATGTTGATATTTTGACTGCCTCCCATGGATTACAAATGTTCTCTTTATTTTCTGGGGTACATGTGCAGATGTACAGGTTTGTTACATAGGTAAACGTGTGCCATGGTGATTGGCTGCACTTATCAACCCATCATCTAGGTATTAAGCCCATCATGCATTAGCTATTTTTCCTGATGCTCTTCCCTATCTGGCCTCCCCTGACAGGCCACATTTTGTGTTGCTCCCCTCCCTGTGTCCATGTATTCTCACTGTTCAGCTCCCACTTATGGGTGAGAACATTCAGTGTTTGGTTTTCTGTGCCTGTGTTAGTTTGCTGAGGATAACGGCTTCCAGTTCCCTCCATGTCCCTGCAAAGGACAGGATCTCGTCCCTTTTTATGGCTGCATAGTATTCCATGCTGTATATGTACCACATTTTCTTTATTCAGTCTATCATTGGCAAGCATTTTGGTTGATTCCATGTCTTTGCTATTTTTAAAATAGGAAATCCAGCACCATTTATAAAATAGGAAATCCTTCCCCCATTGCTTTTGTCAGGTTTGTCAAAGATCAGATGGTTGTAGATGTGCGGTCTTATTTCTGAGTTCTCTATTTTGTTCCATTGGTCTATGTGTCTGTTTTTGTATCAGTACCATGCTGTTTTGGTTACTACAGCTTTGTAGTATAGTTTGAAGTCAGGTATCATAGTGCCTCCAGCTTTGTTCTTTTTGTTTAGGATTATCTTTGCTATACAGGCCCATTTTTGGTTCCATACAAATTTTAAAATAGTTTTTTCTAAATCTGTGAAGAATGTCAATGATACTGCAATGGTAATAACACTGAGTCTATAAATTACTTTGGGCAGTATGGCCATTTTCACAATATTGTTTCTTCCTATTTGTGAGCATGGAATATTTTTTCATTTGTTTGTGTCCTTTCTGATTTCCTTAAGCAGTGGTTTGTAGTTCTCCTTGAAGAGGTCCTTTACTTCCCCTGTTAGCTGTATTCCTAGGTATTTTATTCTCTTTGTAGCAATTGTGAATGCCAGTTCATTCATAATTGGGCTCTCTGCTATACAAATGTTCTTAATGACATCAAAAATGGTTAATCCTTTCTAGAAGGTTCTCAATTGACTTTTCCCAGATCTATCAGAGGAATAACTATTTATGGCAGCTATAGCCTTGCAAAAATGTATTTTTTTAAATAATAAGATGTGAAAATCAAAATTGATTCATGGAATGTAGAATTAATGTTCTATAGCCAAGCATGAAAACAGCATTAATCTCTTTGTACATCCCCATCAGAGTTCTTAAGTATTAACTATATTGTCAATGAACAGTAATATGTCAAAAGAATTGTTTCTTTCTTTTTTCTGAGCAGTGGGTCTCAACAGTGAACGTAACATATTCAGAAAACTATGCTGTAAATAGATGTGCTGTCATTCCTGCTTTGTTGCTCCATTTATAGAGCACAGGCAGAGTAGGTTTAACATAACTCATAAAGGCCCTAGGATTTTCAGAATGGTAAATGGACGTTGGCTTTATTGTAAAGTCACCAGATTTAGGCTCAACAAGAGAGTCAGCCTGCCCTTTGGAGTTTTAAAGTGAGGCACTGACTTCTCATTTCTAGCTCTGGAACTCCTGGGTGGCATCTTCTTCCAATATGAGACTGTTTTGTCTACATTAAAAATCTGCTGTTTAGTACCACTTGCTACTTCATTTTGCACTTTTATGTTATGGAGACAGCTTCTTTCCATAAACCTCATGAACCAACTTCTAACAGCTTCAAACATTTCTTCCTCAGCTTCCTCACCTCTCTCAGCCTTCATAGAATTAAAGAGAGTTAAGGCCTTGCTCTGAATGAGGCTTTCACTTAAGGGAATATTATGGCTAGTTTGATCTTTTATCCACACCACTAAAACTTTCTCCATATCGGCAATAAGGCTGTTTCTCTTTCTTATTGCTGGTGTGTTTACTGGAGCAGCACTTTTAATTTCCTTCAAAAACTTTTCCTTTGCGTTAATAACTTGGATGTTTGGTGCAAGAAGCCTAGCTTTCAGCCTATATTGGAATTCGACATGCCTTTCTCACTAAGCTTAATCATTTCTAGCTTTTGATTTATAATGAAAGATGTAAAATTTTTCCTTTCACTTGAACATGTAGAGATCATTGTAGGGTTATTAATTGACCTAATTTCAATATTGTTGTGAGAACAGAAAGGCCCAAGGAGAGGGAGAGAAACAGGGAGTGGTGGTAGGTCCCTGGAGCAGTCAGAACACATGCAGCATCTATGGATTAAGTTTGCTGTCTTATTGGGTGCAATTTGTGGTACCCCAAAACAATTACAATAGCAACATCAAAGATCACTGATCAGGTGTCACCATAACAGATACAATAATAATGAAAAATTTTGATACATTGCTAGAATTATCAAAATGTGACATGGAGATAAGAAATGAGCACATAGTGTTGTAAAAATGGAGCTGATAGACTTGCTCAATGTAAGGCTACCACAAATCTTCAATTTGTAAAAAAAAAAACACAGTATCTGTGCAGTTCCATAAAGCAAAACACAATAAAACAAGATATGCCCGTAATTACCAGCATAGAGAATGTAGCTTTTTCCAATTGCTTTATTTTACTTAGTAATATGTATTTAAATTTCTTCCATGTTTTTTCATGGCTTGATTGCTCATTTCCTTTGAGTGCTGAATAATATTCCATTCTCTGGAAGTATCACTGCTGATTTATCCATTCACCTATGATATCTTGGTTGCTTTCAAGTTTTGGCAATTGTGAATAAAGCTACAATACAGATACAAGTTTTCAACTCCTATGAGTAAATAACAAGGAGTACAATTACTAGATCATATGGTAAGAGTATAGTTAGTTGTGTTAAGAAACTGCCAAACTCTCTTCCAAAGTGTCTGTACCTTTTTGCATTCCCACCAACAATGAATGACAGTTCCTGTTGCTCCACACCTTCATCAGCATTTGGTGTTGTCAGTGTTTTGGATTCTGGCCATTCTAACAGATATGTAGTGATATCTCACTGTTGGCTTAGTTTGCATTTCCCTGATGACATATGATATAGAGAGATGTAATTAACCATTTTTAAGTGTATAGTTTAGAATTGCTACGTATATTCACAATGTAAAGTGTGTTTCATATGGTTGTGAAACAGAGCACCAGAGATTTTCATCTTGCAAATTTGAAATTCTACAACAATTAAACAACAATTCCTCTTTCTCCCTTCCCCAGCTCCTGGTAAGCACTGTTCTACTTTCTGTCTTTATAAATGTGACTTCTCTAGGTACCTCATATAAGTTTTGTCATATAAGTTATAAAAGTGTAAGTATTTATATGTAATATATGGACATATAATTTAGAAACATATAGGTATGTGTGTGTAAGGCTATATAAGTGTATTAGTATAAATATATAAGTGTATATGTACATAAGTCATATTAGTATCTGTTTTTCAGCTTTATAGAGCTATAATTAACAATTAAAAATTGTATATATTTGAGGTATACAAATTGATGTTTTGATATACATATGCATTGTGAAATATGTATACATAGAATTACCACTATCTAGCTAATTAACATAAATCACTTCATGTAGTCACTTTTTTGTGGTGAGAACATTTATGGTCTACTCTTTTAGCAAATTTCAAGTATACAATACATTATTGTTAACGATGACCACCATGCTGTACATTAGATCTCCAGAACTTATTCATTCTGCATAACTGAAATGTTGTATTATTTGACCATCTCCCCATTTCCCTGACCTTCAGCCCCTTCAAACTACAATTCTAATATCTGCTTCTATTAGTGCAAATTTTTCAGATTCCAAATATGAATGAGAAAATGTGATATTTGTCTTTCTGTGCCTGGCATGTTTTACTTAACATAATGTTCTCCAAGTTCACCTAGGTTGTCATAAACAAGATTCCTTTCTTTTTTGAGGCTGAATGGTATTCCATTGTGCATATATATATATATATATATATATATATATTCCATATTTTCTTTATCCATTTATCCATTAATGGACACTTAGATTGATTCCATATCTTGGATATGGTAAACAATGATTCAAAGTACTTGGGGATGCAGCTATCTTTTCAACATGTTGATTTCATTATCACTGGATATATATGCAGAAGAAAAATTGCTTAGTTACATGATTGCTCTGTTTTTATTTTTTGATAAACTTCCATAGTGGCTGTACAATTTACATTGCCACTAACTGTATACCACAGTTCCCTTTTCTCCACATCCTAACCAACACTTGTTATCTTTCATCATTTTTATAACAGCCATTCTAACAGGTGTGAGGGTGTGAGGTAATATTTTGCTGTGGTTTTAATTTTTATTTATGTGGTGATTAGTGATGTTAGGCATTTTTAATATAGAAGTTATCCATTTGTATGCCTTCTTTTGAGAAATGTCATCAGGTTTTTTGCCCATTTTTAAAACCAGGTTATTTATTTTCCTTCTATTGAGTTGTTTGAGTTCCTTACATATTTTGGACATTAATCCCTTATCAGATGTATGGTTTGCAAATATTTTTGCCCATTCCATAGGTTGTCTCTCATTTCGTTGATTCTTTCATTGGCTGTGCAGAAGCGTTTGAGTTTGATATAATCCCATTTGTCTAATACTGTTTTTGTTGCCTGGGCTTTTGGGATCTTATCAAAAAAGTGATTGTCCAGACGAATATCATGAAGCTTTTTCCTATGTGTTTTTTCTAGTAGTTTTACAGTTTCAGGTCTTACATTTAAGTCTTTAATCTATTTTGGGTTGATATTCATATATGGTATAAGAGGAAGGTCTTATTTCACTCTTGTGCCTATGGATATTCAGTTTTCCCAGCACCATTTATTGAAGAGACTGCCCTTTCCTTATCGTACATTCTTGGCATCTGCCAAAAACCAATTAATTGTAAATGAATGCATTTATTTATAGGCTCTCTATTCTGTTGCATTGGTCCATGTGTTTGCTTTATGCTAGTACCATGCCATTTTGATTGCTATGACTTTGTAGTATATTTTGAAATCAGGTAGTGTGATGCCTCTAGCTTTGTTCTTTTTGCTTACTATTGCTTTCGCTATGCAGTGCTTTTTGTACTTCTTTTAAAATGAATGTAACAAGTCAAGTATGAAGCTGGTTTTTATAAATTCATACTATATAAGATTTTATTCTAAAGTTATTTAAAAATGAAAATTGAAGTTAAATATCTATGTTATAGTATACATGTAGTTTATTCTGGAAATAAATTTGAGGAAAGTTGGGTAGCAGTAATAGGGATATATTTTAGGAAATTTGAAATTTGTTACTGTGTTGAAGTTTGTTTAAAATTTAAAATTCTGGCTCTCTACATGATGCCTAGTCTTACGTTTTTAAAGCTGTAGCTAGATATTGTTGGTTTTAATATTTTCTCATTACTATTTCCAGCACATGCTTTTATTTTTACAAGGAGGTTTGTATCTATGAAATGTTACAAATAATTCAGTGTCATTTTAAAACATGCAGTGTCTTTTAAAGGATTATCAATCTGTGTTTTACAAACCTCAGCAGATATGATTACAGTTTGTTTAGAGCTACAGTTGATGAGCTCTACTTCACTCCAAAGATGTGTAACTATCCTACAAACTTGATTAGTAGAATGTAACATTTAATGCTTGATGATTTGGAAAAGTACAAATGACATCAACCTTCAGAATATCCATTCACGGCTGGGCGTGGTGGCTCATGCCTGTAATCCCAGCACTTTGGGAGGCCAAGATGGGTGGATCACAAGGTCAGGAATTCAAGATCAGCCTGGTCAATATGGTGAAACCCCGTCTCTACTACAAATACAAAAAAAAAAAAAAAAAAAAAAAATAGCCAGGGGTGGTGGTGGGTGCCTGTAGTCCCAGGTACTCAGGAGGGTGAGGCAGGAGAATTGCTTGAATCCAGGAGGTGGAGGTTGCAGTGAGCCGAGATCGCGCCACTGCACCCAGCCTGGGCAACAGAGCGAGACTCCGTCTCTAAATAAATAAATAAATAAATAAATAAAATAATAAAGAATATCCATTTACAGTATTAGTTGAAATTAAATATAGTGATGCAAATTAGTTGTCACCTTGACTGGCTCTCACAGACTAAGAATGCTATGGTCACAGTCCAATCTTCATGCTGAGTGGTCTGCTTTACACAGTATGAATGCTCACCTGTGACTGCTGTTACATAAGTTTCAGTTATCCAGACAAAATGGAAAAAGATATAAATAGCTGGGTGAAGCTGAAGGTACATACTCTTTATAAAGAGTACATGAATAGTTGTTACCATTTTCTTTTAAAATCATATTCAGTAAAACCACCTCAAATTACTTTGGCTAATTTTTTTAAAATGCAAAATGGAATTTTTTCCACAGTTCGCTACAAGTGAATCAAATTAATCAGCTGTATTGAGAAGCTAACGGTCAGATTTGTATATAGCAGAAAGACATCCCTTTGTGATTACTTGGTTACCTTATCAGGATATTGAGTCTATGACATACATTGCTGACAAAAACTTGAATAGGTCTAGAAATTCATTGGCTGTCTTTGTCAAGTTGAGAATATTAGTGGTGATTAGTGAGACTTTGGTGCACCCATCACCCGAGCAGTGTACCCTGTACCCAATGTGTAGTATTTTCTCCCTTGCCACCCCCCTACTCTTACCCCCGAGTCCCCAAAGTCCAATGTATCATTCTTATGCCTTTGTGTCCTCATAGCGTAGGTCCCACCAACAAGCTAGAACACACAATGTTTGGTTTTCCATTTCTGAGTAACTTCACTTAGAATAATAGTCTCCAATTCCATCCAGGTTGCTAAGAATGCCATAATTTCATTTCTTTTTATGGCTGAGTAGTATTCCATGGTATATATACCACATCACTCATTGACTGATGGGCATTTGGGCTGGTTTCATATTTTTGCAATTGCAAATTGTGCTGTTATAAACAGGTGTGTGCAAGTATCTTTTTCATATAATGACTTATTTTCCTCTGGGTAGATACCTAGTGGTGAGATTACTAGATCAAATGGCAGATCTACTTTTAGTTCTTTAAGGTATCTCCACACTGTTTTCCATCGTTGTCCTAGTTTACATTCCCACCAACAATGTAAAAGTGTTCCCTTTTCACCAAAAACACACCAACATCTATCATTTTTTGATTTTTTGATGATGACCATTCTTGCAGGAGTGAGGTGGTATTGCACTGTGGCTCTGATTTGCTTTTCCCTGATAATTCCCTGATAATTTCTCCACATGCTTATTGGCTATTTGTATACCTTCTTTTGAGAACTGTCTATTTATATCCTTAGCCAACTTTTTGATGGGATTGTTTGTTTTTTATTTTCTTGCTGATTTGTTTGAGTTTCTTGTGGCTCAAAGGAAAAATATCAGTATATATTTCAAACCTACATGGTCATAGTGTCCACTTTTTTGTATCTTTAAATAATTTACCACCTATTTGTATGTTGAGCCAAAAGCCGAGCATAGCTCACTCAAATCACCCTGTGTGTGTGTTACACCTATATACATATATACGAAAATATAAAAATAACAGAGAAACTTCTGGTTCAAGATAACTGACAGAATAGATATATACACACACACACATATATATGTGTATATATATTTTTTTTCTTCTCTTCTCCCCAAATCTCATTGAAATGACAACAAAAGTGTAAACATTTATTTATATGTGTATATATATATAACATCATATATTTAAATATATATCATATATAGATGATATCCAATGGCAATGAATTAGCAATGAAATCGAACAGAGTTGATAAACTTTTCCATATATGCAAAAAGATGAGACCTATAAAATATGGAGCTTCCCAAGATAGGCCACAGGAATACAGCTGTACTGTTATCAGAGCCAGTGGAGGCTGGAAGAAGGAGGGTGACTTCGATATTTAAAGAGAGATGGAACAACTATGCTAGTCCCCTACAAACCCCCAAAATTTAGGCACCTACCTCCCATGTAAAGCATACAGAGAAAGCCAAAACAACAATAAGTATTGTGTGTTCACTATTTACTAATTACTGTCCTGAGCACTTTTATATTTTAACTCATTTTATACTCATAACATTCATATGTAATTGGTTACATTAATCTCATTTAAAGAGTGAAGTATCTAAACCATAGTAGTTATTTGCCCAAAGTCATATGAAGAGTAAAAATGTCTGAGCCAGGATTCAATGTCAAGCAGCAATATCCAGAGTCTATACTCTTATTCAATATACTGTGCTGCCTCACCTCTCACACAACCAAATATATCACCTATCATAATAACTAAGAAAAGTTTCCTATTAAAAGAAAGTGAATAACAGTTCTACTTCTGACTATTATGGAATAAATGTAATCAGACTTGTGATATCCTGTAAACAGCTATAAAACTGGACAAAATATATGAAGCAACTCTTTTAGGCATTATATACCAGGCAGAAGAGGACGACATTATTTTGAGAGAAGGGATTCTAATGAAATCAGCCACAAGTTCAATTTGAATTTCTTATTGGGAGACTTTTCCTCATACGGCTTAAGTCAGTGGATTCCAATTGGAGCATTTGTATTGATGAATTGAAGAAACAAGGAACAAAGTTAAAGGCTGCTGAAAAAGTTGAAATTTGCTTGCGGAGTACTAAAAAAGAGGAAATTATGACATTCCAAAATGGTCACAACTTAGCAGTAAAGACCAGACCCTAAAATAACAGCAATGCCCTAGGACTATGGATAAAACTAATAGTCTTGCCCAAACAAAGAATAAAACCTAGAATTACAGGAAAAAAAGAACAGAAGGTAATTTAATTTCCTGACAAAAACAAAATGTAACAGCCTTGAATGGATGATGATATAATCATCTTAAAAACTATCATCTACAATACAGTATTCCTTGATATCTGGTGGGAGTTGATTCCAGGATCCCTGCAAATACCAAAATTCACAGATGCTCAAGTCCCTTTCATAAAATGGCAGTACAGTTGGCCTCCCCATATCTGTGCATTCTACATCCACAGATTCACTCAACTGCAGTAAGTCTTGTTTGGTTGAATCTGAAGATGTGGAACCTGCAGATACGGAGGGCTGATAGAATTGAGAATATTGAAAATTTTTAGTCATAAGAAGTATGATAAGATGGACTGTAATTTTAAAAATGTATCAATAGAAACAGATTCTGGATTAAGTCTGAGTTACTAGATAAAATTTAAGAGTAACTATTGTAAATATATTCAAAGAATTAAAAGGAAATGGATATAATTGGTAGTAAATATGTAATCTCAGAAGAATAGTAGAAATTACAGAAAAGAAATGCATAGGAATAATAGACATGGAAAGTACTATATCTGCAATGAAAAACTCACTGCATGGAATTAACAAGGACCATAGACAATGAGAAGCCTCTGGCACCAGTTTCTACTGCAAACATTAAACTTAGCCAAACTTCTAGATTTATTAACCTAAAATCTCACATCTAAGACTTTTATCTCAGTTTCTATTACGTGAAATGTCGGGTCTGGCTTTCCAGAAAAAAGTCACAAGTCATTCTAAAAGGCAAGACAAAATACAATCTGAAGAAAGAAGGCAAACATCAGAATCAGATTCAGATATGACACATATTTCATACTTAACAGGCAATTCTATATAATTATGATAATTATGTTAAGGGATTTAATAAAGTAAGTTGATAACAAACAAGAACAGATTGAAAATGGAAGCAGAAAGAAGGAACTCTAAGAAAGAATCAGAAGGAAATGCTAGGAATTAAGAGTGCCTCTGACAGGCTCATAAGCCGACTGAATACAACTAAGGGAATAATTAGAGAGCTAGAACATAAACAAATGAGAGCATATCAGCGTCAAATGTGAAGAGAAAAACACAAAGAACACCACAGAATACTGAAGAACTCTGGGACAATTATGTCTTCTTTTGAGAAATGTCTGTTCAAGTCTTTTACACATTTTTAAATTATGTTATTTGCTTTCTTACTATTTAGTTGTTTGAGTTCCTTATGTATTTTGGATATTAACCTCTTATCAAGTTTATTATTTGCAAATATTTTCTCCCAATCCATAGGCTGTTTCTTCACTCTGTTGTTTGTTTCCTTGGCTGTCAAAAGATGCTAATATCCTCTGTGGAGTAGGCTGCTGGGGAAAATAGTGGTTCTAGCCATATGACCAATATCAATAGTTTCCTCATTTCTTTGTTCTTAGGCAAGTCCTGCAATGTCAGGAAGGCAGTCTCATCAGCAATCTTTTCTGGGTGGATATTCCCCATTGTTTTTTCTCAACTTTGTTGCTACAGATTCTTTAGTGGTTCTTCAAGCCTTCTCAGGGCTATTTCATTTTGTGAATAGCTCTGTATATCTTGAGGGGTGGGAGGGTAGAGAATGAAGGCTCCTATCTTCTACTCTGTCACCTTGGTGATGTCACTCCTCTTCCTAAGTTTTGAAGGACAATTCTGCCATGTATCTAATTCTAGTTGATGAGTTGCTTTTCCCTTGCTCCTTTCAATATGTTCTATGTCTTTGGCTTTTGACAGTTTAATTAGAATGTATCTTGTGTGGGTCCCTTTGGCTTTATCCTACTTGGAGTTCATTGAGTTTCTTGTGTTTGTACAGCCATATCTTTCATCAAATTTGGGAAGATTTTAAGACATTATTTCTTTTTTCTTTTCTTTTTTTTTTTTTTGAGACAGAGTCTCGCTCTGTTGCCCAGGCAGTGGGCAGTGGCGCTATCTTGGCTCACTGCAAGCTCCGCCCTCCGGGTTCACACCATTCTCCTGCCTCAGCCTCCCATGTAGCTGGGACTACAGGCACTCGCCACCATGCCCAGCTAATTTTGTTTTGTATTTTTAGTAGAGATAGGGTTTCACTGGGTTAGCCAGGATGGTCTCGATCTCCTGACCTCGTGATCCACCCGTCTCGGCCTCCCAAAGTGCTGGGATTACAGGCATGAGCCACCGTGCCCGGCCAAGACATTATTTCTTTAAATAATTTATTCCCCTTTCTTTTTGTCTTCTTCTGGACCTCTCATAATGTATATATTAAGCTTCTTGATGACAACCCATAACTTCCTTAAGTACTGTTTACTTTTCCTGTTTTTTTCCTTTTTGCTCCTCAGAACCAATAATTTTAAATTTCCTATCTTCAATTATATTATTCTTTTTTCTTCTATCTGTTTGATTCTGCTGTTGAATTCCTCTAGTGGATTTTTCAGCTCAGTTATTGTACTTTTCTGTTTGAGAATATGTGTTGGGTTCTTTTAAATAATTTATATGTCTTTGTCAATATTCTTATTTTGTTTATATATTATTTTATGGAATTCCCCTAGTTTTTTTTTTTACATTGTGCATTATCCCTTCAAGAATAATTAAGACAATTGTTTTAAAATCTTTGTCTAGTAAATCCAGTGCCTATGTTTCTTTATGGACTACTTACACCAAGCTACTTTCTTTTGTTGAATGGGCTCTGTTTGCCTGTTTCTGTGCATGCCTTGTGATGTGTTATTGTTGTATTGAAAATTGTACATTTGAAAAAAATAAGCACCTCTAAGGTTTTTTCTAGGATATTAGGTCATGTCTTGAGCCTTGTACCAGGCTGGAGGGAAAGGTTAAGGTTTTCTCATGTCTCCTCTGGTTATGCATCTTTTTTTAATCCCTGTGTAGATTTTTCCATTTTCCTATATATATAGAGGCTTTCAAATGTCTTAATTTCTCAGGAGTATCACTTCATCTTCTCCTTGGAGACTAAAATGTTCTATTGTATTCCTCCACCTGTAATCTCTTGCCTCAGACATGTGGGTCTGTAGTACAGTTCACACAAGCTGTGGTTGCTGTTTCTGTGACTTTCCTTGCCTGAGATCCAAGCTATGCCATTTTTTTCCCATCTGAGCTCTGAGTCTTGGCTCAGGAGAAAGAGACATGAGATCCTGAGGCAGTTCCCAAACAGAGTAGAATATTGCTAATAATATGTATCCTGTGACCTCTGGTTTGAGGGAGGGAATTTGGAACTGAATTGTTGCTTCCTTCTGACCAAACTGTCATGTGCCAGAAATGGCATGGAACAAGGGCAAGTAAAAATGCCAGCCAGGCAGGGTGGCTCATGCCTGCAATCCCAGCACTTTGGGAGGCCAACATGGGGGTACTGCTTGAGGCCAAGAGTTTGAAAGGAGCCTGAGAAACATAGCAAGGTCCCATCTTTAGACAAAAATAAACAAAAAGTAGATGGACATTGTGATGCATGCCTGTAGTCTGAGCTACTCAGGAGGCTGAAACAGAGAATTACTTGAGTCCAGGAGTTTGAAGATTCAGTGAGCTATAATTGTGCCACTTCACTCCAGTCTAAGTGACAGAGTGAGTCCCTGCCTTTCAAAAAAACAAAAGCCACAAAATGGTTCTGTTGTCTTGAATGTGGCTTTTTTATAATCTGGCATTGGCTTTATTGCCGCTGATCTTTGACTATTTTCTAGAGCTTCAATAGAGATTTTAGTGAGTCCTTTTTTGTTTGTTTTTTATGTTTCAATGGGGAGGACTAAGGGCCTGGAGCTTCCTAGTCAGTTATCTTCCTGAAATCACTCCCTTCTACCTAAATTTTTTAATACTTATTCTCAGATTTTGTTTTAAAGATAAATGTATAGCTTACATTGGATACATTTAAAAGTATGAAGTATCAGTAAATATAGATGATAAAATACTACAAATAGAAAGAAGACGGAGCCGGGATCGCGCCACTGCACTCCAGCCTGGGCGACAGAATGAGACTTTGTCTCAAAAAAAAAAAAAAGAAAAAAAAAAGTCTCCATTAAACTGGTAAATTCCTCATCCCCTCATCCCACAAATAGCCATAGAGACTGGAGTACCAGCTTCAAAATACTGTTTTTTCTTTTTTCTTTTTGAGCCGAAGTCTTGCTCTTGTTCCCCAGGCTGGAGTGCGATGGCGAGATCTTGGCTCACTGCAACCTCCGCCTCCCGGGTTCAAGAGATTCTCCTGCCTCGGCCCCCCAGTAGCTGGGATTACAGGCGGCTGCTACTACGCCCGGCTAATTTTTGTATTTTTTTTTTAATAGAGACGGGGTTTTACCATGTTGACCAGGCTGGTCTAGAACTCCTGACCTCAGGTGATCCACCCACCTCAGCCTCCCAAAGTGCTGGGATTACAGGACACCCACCTAGGCCGGCCTCAAAATACTTTTTTCCTTAGCTGTTTTTATCGAGTGGCCATGTGCCTATGGGAGTGTTGTAAGAAGACGTTAGTCGGGACCCAGAACGTGGGAAGTACTGGTTTCCATATCGATTTGGTGGTGATCGTAAACTGATTCAAATCTCTGAATCCCAGCTGCACGCCACACAAGTATGTTACCATGACTCCATTGCTTTTGCCTAGAGGAAACCATTCAGTAAGGACCAAGCACTAAATAACCAAGGAAAAGGAAGTGAGTCAAGGACGTACTCCTCTTGGTGACAGCGTGGGCTGCTGAGATTTGGGAGTCTGCGCTGGGTCCGCTTGGAGTTCTGAGCGGATGGAAGATTTCAGTCATGTTTGCACCCGCAGTGATGCGTGCTTTTGCAAGAACAAGACTCTCTGCTATGGAGTCCCCATGTTGCTGCTGATTGTTGGAGGTTCTTTTGGTCTTCGTGAGTTTTCTCAAATCCGATATGATGTTGTGAAGATTAAAATGGATCCTGAGCTTGGAAAAAAACTGAAAGAGAATAAAATATCTTTAGAGTCGGAATATGAGACTCCAAGTTTGATGGCTGGAAGAATATTGGAGGACCCAGGCCTTGGGAAGATCCTGACCTCCTCCAAGGAAGAAATCCGGAAAGCCTTAAGACTAAGACAACTTGACTCTGCTGATTCTTTTTTCCTTTTTTTATAAAAAAAATAAAAATGTTATCAACTGGACTTCCTAATATATACCCCTATCAAGTGGAAAGGAAATTCCAGGCCCGTGGAAACTTGGATATGGGTAATTTGATGACAAATAATCTTGGTAAAAGGTCATGTACAGGTTTTTATACTTCCCAGCTATTCCATCTGCGGATGAAAGTAACAATGTTGGCCACATATATTTTACAACTTGAAATAAAAAATGTAAATATTGCTCCAAAAACAAAAAAAAAAAAAAAAGAAAAAAGAAAAAAGAAAGAAAACATGGCAATATGAATAAATAAAATAGAACAAAAGGTGAAAATTGTATTCTCTAATTTGTAGTTTTTTGAAGGAAGAGCACCTGTGTGTGTGCATGTGTGTGTGCACACATGAGTGTGCACGTGTGCATGTGTGCTAGAGCAAGAGAGAGAAAGAGAGAGAGAGATTTAGAGTGTATTATTTAGAGAAAATGTGGTGTTTGATGCTCTGGATAAATTTTTCCCAGAGGTCAGATCCACTCCAGATTTTACACTGTTTGTTCACATGAGTTAATAAATTCAACATTTTTGCTTAATGTAGCTGTGTTAGTCCCTTTTGTGTTGCTATAAAGGAATACATGAGACTTGGTTATTTATAAAGAAAAATAGTTTATTTTGGCTCATGGTTCTGCAGGTTGTACAAGCATGACACCTGCATCTGCTTGGCTTCTAGTGGGGACTCAGGAAGCTTTTTCTCATGGTGGAAGGTGAAGGAGGAGCCAGTGTATCACATAGTGAGAGAGGAAGTAAGAGAGAGAAGGAGGTGCCAGGTTCTTTTAAACAGCCTCTCACATGAACTAATATAGAGGGAAATTGCTCATCACCAAGGGGATGGCACCAAGCCTTTCATAAGGGATCTGCTCCTATGACCACAATATCTTCCTCCAACATTGGGGACCACATTTCAACATGAGATTTGGAGAGAACAAATATTCAAATCATAATACTAGCTTAAATTGGTATGCAACTAGAGTCCTAAGTACACAAATTATAAACTGCCTAAAATAAATCTAACAACATTTGTGTAAGTTCTATATAAAGAAAACAGCTTTTCTTAAACACATGTAAGTGAGCTTGAATAATTGAGACACAAAATATGTTCCAGGATGGAAGATGCCAATTATTCCTAAATCTATTTATAAATTCAATGCAACACCTCTCAAAATACTAAAAGAAGTGTATTTTATCATGTTTCACTAGAAAAAAGTAATTTGATATCTTAAAATAGGTTGCAGTCTGTAGTTAATTGTGTTAAGTTTGCCACATTTCTTATACATTTGGGACTTTAGAAAATGTTATGATAAAAATCATACATAACTCAACATCATTATATTTACCAAGTGACAGACCACATAAGAATATTTGGATTTGTTTTGTAGTATGATTTCATTGACTCATACTTTTCTACCTATGAGTATATAGAGGATAGTATCTTCAAAGGTTGTTTTCCTTGATAGTAAGCTATACCTATGTGTTTTTCACCTATTGCATTTTGGTTGAATTTCTATATAAACCATGATTAATTTGTACATATTTGCAGTTTTATTTTCATAGGGTACAATATTGTTAATGAGACTTAGGATATTCTAAACATGAATAGAAATTAGACTTTTATAATTTTGATCCAGCCGAAGAATACTCTATTCACGTTGCATTTTCCTTCTATTAGAAAAATTCAGTTGGATAGAAAATAGACCTGATCCTTACTTCATATCTGAGTCACTTCTCAGTATGGAATCCATCTGCCAGAGGACACAATTCATGGTCACCCTTTTGTATGAGAGCTGCTTGGCTGCTTCTGAGCAGCATGCTGTCCCTGGTAAGAACTTTATCAATCAAGGTTCTCAAGCTTCAAGGGTCCTTGTGTGACTGAGTCTGTCATTCCTGACTTTCAGGAAGATATGTAGAGCTTATGATCGGAATCAACTTTTCCATCTTGGATAAATTACATGATATATTTGAAAGAACACCATGGGGAGTAAAGTAAAATAGCATTCCTTCTTGGCCTGCATCTGTTGTTATTTTTGGATCACTGGTGACAGTTTTATTGATGATGCATTTTTAAAACAGCCTGTGGAATTATAATGATAGAAAGAACTCCTTGAGAAGAGATCAACATATATTCTAAACTCGGGTGTCCAATTTGTTGGCTTTTCAGCTATACTAGTAGAAGTGGGATGACGAATATGTAAGTGTTTTGGGGGGATTTTCTGTGAATGGTTAGGCCTCATCCTCATTTGCTTATAAAGTGTAATAACGTTCACCAAAATTCTTTTGTTCTTTGTCTTCATGTCACTCCCCTCATGTAAGGAAAATGTCTTACAGCTTCTCACCAGAAGTTGTTGTCATAATACCTGTTAAAGCATAGAATTCAGATAGAGTAGAGACCCAGAGATTCATATTATCGACAAGTTAGTGCTAAAAGAAACACACAGATGTAGTCTGGATATTATTTTATGTAATCTTCTCTTGTTATTTTTATTTTTATTGTAACTGACCAATGTACCTGGCCTTCTTTTATAATTATTTTTACCTATTCATTATATAAATTGAGACAAGTATCTTAGAATATGAAACTGTCCTGGATCCACTGTGTTCTTAAGGATCGGGAGCAAAATGAGGTAAAAGCCTGGTAGGTTACTATGGAGCCTAGTATGTACTGTGGTATCATGCTACTTCTACAGCTTTTTACTTACTGATTTGTGGGTACTCAATTTGTTGTGCTATATCATGTAATAATAAATAGCTGAATAATACTCCCTGGCATGTCTATACATTTTAGACAAGCATAGAATTGTTTTTCTTCAATTTTTTTTTTCAGTTTAGTCGTACTTTCCATTCACATTTGATTGTTTAGGAAACTGAATTTTGCTTTAGCACAATGCTTAGCTTGATACTCTGCCAATTTCTTGCTCTTCCACAGTTTATGATGTATTCAAACTAGAGGTTAGGTATTCATCTATCACTTCTGTCAAACCAATCTGAGAATCTGCCTTTTTTTGATAAGAAGGATTGCTAATTTCATGTTGATTACAGCCCCCACAACCTCCAATCACAGTTCTATCTACTCCATTTCAACACTACTGTCAGAATTAGTCATACTGTAAAATAGCAGCATTTAGCTTTTGAAGTTTTTGAAATAAAAACTTCAAATTGGAATTAAATTGGAATGTTTACCTTTGCCCAGTCTGGATTTTTTTTTTCCATCAGTTTTGGATGTTTTTGGTGACATAGTTTTGCTGTTGCTCTAGACGTAGTGCTCTTTCTTTTTGCAAGCTGACAACCAGACTCTTTGATGATATAGCACTTTCATAAAAACAAATTAGAGTATTCAACCTGTGTTGCCTTATGCAATGCCTTCAGTCAATATTTACTTGAATGACTTTTAAGAGTTACTATATCTTCAGGAAACTGATATTACACAAAGCCTGGCTTGATGGTGGAACAACTACTGAGATTGGTTACAGGCAAGCATTGTTCCCCGGCTCTAGCATTGTTCTCTACACAACTACCTAACTGCTGGGCTGAGTTGATTATCACACTCAAAGATCAGCAAAAGTAACATTTTCCCTTTACAAGTACCAAAATACAGTGAATTACTCACAGCTGCAACAGGACAAAACATCGTAATAACAAAAGCATGTACATGTTATTTATTGATCTCTTCTTTTGGTTTAGCTCTTGCCTCAGCTCAGATGCTCAAGGGTTTATCTATGTTCTTTTCTTATACCTGGTGCCAAGTACAGGCCTGTGTTATGGGTCATAAATATCAGTGAGTGGTGACGAGTATAGTCAATCCTTGGAGATACATGTGTGAAAGTACAATACATATGGTGAAATGGGAAAAGTTCCCTTGTCCCCCTCCCAGGTTATGTGATGGGGGTACAGCAGACTTCTTCAGTGCCCCACTGCTCAAACCTCTAGGGGAGCATACAGATGGGCAGGCTGTGGGGCTCTGACCCCGGGCAGTGTCTAGGGGTGAATGTTTTAAGCTCTTAAAGCCCCAGTGGGCGTTTGTTACAGGGTGCTTTTCTAGCTTATCATCTAAAGGCGGCTTGTGTTAGCTCAGTTAGACCCTCCACCTTGTTGTAAGGACAGAGGGCTTTTTGTATCCTGGGTTTCCTGCCTTGGTGTACCAGAAGATTTGAAAACACGTGGGCTTGGAGAATGAGTGCAAGGTTCTATTGAAAGGAAGTAGCTTTCAGCAGATGGGGGAGCCAGAAGGGAAATGGTTTTCCCCTGGAGTTGGGCCGCTTGGCGGCCCAGGCTCTCCTCCGACTGCCCCAGCCAAACTCTGCATCTTTCTGCTGGTCAGTGGCCTGCCAGCATGCCGGCACCTGTCGGAGCGTTCGTCATGGGACCGTTCCTCTAGACATCCAGCCGTCTATGTGTTCCTCTGCTGATACACTACTCTGGATGTCCAGTTGCCTCTATCTCTGCCTTGCTAGGGTCTCTAGTTTTTATAGGCACAGGATGGAGGTGTGGCAGGCCAGGGTGGTCTTGGGAAATGCAACAAAAATACCTGTCCTCACCTAAGTCTGTAGGGGTGGAGCCCTAGCCAGGGACCATGCCCTTCTCTACCAGCACTCCCATAGCTATAGCAGTAAGTCAGGTGTGTTTTTAGCCAATTACACTAACTATTTTGGGCTAAGTGTAAAAGAAGTCAGGCAAGATTTGCGAAAAAACATGAAGATTTCTTCGTTTTTTTGAGCTTTTTGGAAACTTTAAATTACAATTATTGTTTTCATTTCCTGGTATAGAAAATGAAGCTCAGGCGGTTTCAGAATTATATAATGTGTCTCTATTCAATTATTCTTGCATAGTCAACCATTCTAATTAATGTGGTTTTTTATTCTTACAAAATGTGCATTTTTTTAATGTGTACATGTATTTGGAGTTTAAGTATATGGTATTGCATTATATATCTCAATTTCTTTCTTACTATTCCTACCCAGAACTATGCTTATGTGTACATCTAATCCTTTACTTCCACATAGTATACAATACTCCAGTGTGCATTTCCACCACAATTTTACCCTAGCACTGATGGCCTCCCTTATTTCTCCAGCTTTCTGCCATCAAAAACAACGTATGTCATCTTAAGGACATATGGGATAATTTCCTAGGAATAATGCTCGGGAATAGAAGTGATGGATCACTGGGAAACATCATTTATGATTACTTAAGGCACAGACACAAATTATTCCTTAAAGGTTTTGTCAAAAATCTGCTGCTAGAAAAGCTTGTCTTTCTTTGATTGGTTATGTGATAGATAGAGGAAGTAGCATTTACATTTAAAAATAATTAATTATTCATTTACATTTTCTATTTCTTTTGGAGTTGTTTTATTTATTTTCTTTCACCACCACATCATGCTCCAATGTTCCCCTCCTTTTTGCCAACACAAGCAACCTTTTTCATTTGGATGTGTTCTTACAAAATGATTAGTGTAGTTTTATACATATTTGCAATTTACCTATGTGTTTTTTTATCTCTTTTAAACTTTCTTTTTACTAAGCAGTGTGCATTTAATATTCATATCTGTTTATGTTGCTATGTATACATCTAATTTTTTGCTTCTAAATGCAGTATCATATTTTATGGCGGGCATCTATCTACTTTACCTATCCACCCACCCAATAATGGATACTTAGTTGCATCAGAATTCCCACCACCACAAATAATATAGCAAATTATATACTAGTATATGTCCTTTTATAAATCTAGGTGAGAATTTCCTTGTGTTATATATACAGGAGTATAATTGCTGAATCATAGCATATACACATAGTGCCAGATTATTTTCTAGAATATGTGTACCAGTGTACTCACACTAGCAGTAATTGAGCACTTCTATATTACCACATTTCTGCAAATGTTTGCATTTATCCAGCTTTCTACTTGTTTTCAATTTAATACATGTTAAGTGATACATCAGTTTTCATTGGCGTTTCTCTGAGTATTGATAAGTTACAACATTACCTTGTACATTTGTTAGCTTTTTAAGTTGTCATCCTCCCAATGTTTATATTATTTGTAGAGTTTTTCTACTTTTATTCCTGTCTTCTTATGATTGAATTGTAGGACAATCATGTATACTCTAGATATTAATCCCTTGTTAGTATTAGACATTGCAAATAAATCCTCCTGTCATCTAACTATAAACTTTTTCCATAGTATCTTACATTAAACAGAAATCCTAAATTTTTCATGTCATCCAATTCATAAATTTAGCTTTATTGTATGTGCTTTGGATTTTTTTTGTGAAAGACCTTCCCCAGATTTAGAGTACAAAAATTTTCTCCTACATTAAGTTTTATTAATTTTGCACTTCTTGCTTTTATAGCTAGACCTTCAGTGAATCTGGAGTCCATCATTTTAAGTGTATTCTGAAGAGATACAGGATTTTTTATTTATAGTAAGATAGATTTTCCTTACATAATCTCAAATACCATTTTTTCTTTTGATTTTTGATATCAATTTTGTCATATATTTTCTTATATACATGCAAATCTATTTGTCTCTGAGTTCCTCGTTTGGTCCATTGGAGTATTTGTTAAATATGTATTCTTGTACCAATACCACACTGTGTTTGTTACTATGATTGTGTAGTCTGTTTTGTTTAAATATATCAGAAAGCAAGAATTCTTTTTCTTTTTTTTTTTTTTTTTTTTGTGGAGACAGGGTCTCCTATGTCACCTCAGACTGGAGTGCAGTGGCTATTCATAGGTGTGATCACAGTGCACCGCATCCTCAAATCCCTGGCCTCAAGTGACCCTCCTGCCTGCCTCAGCCTCCTGAGTAGCTGGGAATAAAGGCATGTACCACCAGGCCCAGCTTATTTTCTCCTTTTTAATATTGACTTAACTACTTATAAATCTCTATGTTTCCCTATACATTTCAGAGTAATTTTATTGTTATTAGCACACAACTGCAATTTTTATTTAGACTGTTCTTTATATATTTAGTGAGAATTGACTTCTTTTTAATATTGAACTATCTCCTCCAAGAGCATATTTATGTTTTTCTCTCTATTTAGATTATCTTAGGGCTTGTATATTCTAGTCTAAGTTAAGTCCTAGATATTTTATAAATTTTACTACCAGTGCGAATTATATCTTATGTCTGAATACATTTACTAATTCATTAGTGCTAAAATGCTATAAAATGCCATTTAAAAAATCGTAAAATTATTTTCTAAAATTTTTGTGGGTACATAGTAGGTGTATATATTTATGGGGTACATGAGATGTTTTAATACAGGGATATAATGTGAAATAAGTACATCATGGAGAATGGTGTATCCATCCCCTCAAGCATTTAACCTTTGAGTTACAAACAATCCAATTAATTAATCCTACTCAAATGATTTCAACAAATAGAGGTGGAGGAAATACTTCCAAGCTCATTCTAATGGGACCTAGTGTTTCCCTGATACCCAAACCAGACAAAGACACATTTTAACACAGGCCAGTATCTCTGATGAATATTGATGCAACAAAGCAAACCGAATTCAACAATACATTAGAAAGATCACTCATTATGACCAAGTGGGATCCATCCCCTGGATGCAAGGATGGTTTGACATATGCAAATCAATCAATGTGATACATCATATCAACAGAATGAAGGATTATAACCATATGTTACAATGCTACTAATTTTTGTAGGTAAATATTTCACTTGATAAACTCACTAGATTCCTTAATATTTCTAGCAGTTTGCATATTGATTCTGTTGATGATTCCATCTAAATGATCATACCATCTAAAAATAATGACAGTTTAATTTCTTCCTTCTTATATTGATACTGTTATTTGCTACATAACAAATTTCCACAGACTTAGTAATTTAAGAAAACACCCATTTACTATCTCAAAGCTTTTTGTGTTAGAAGTCCTGGCATAGTTGAACTGGGTTCTCTGTTCATGGTCTCCCTAGACTCAAATTAACATGTTGGTTGGGGCTATATTCTCACCTGAGGCCCAAGGTTCTTTTCCTAGCTCTTGTTGATGCTGATAAAATTCATTTTCTGGTAGCTGTGGAGCTCATTGAAAGTTGCTTCTTCAAAGCTGGCAGAATAATCTCTGCCCTCTAGACCATTTGCTAAGGGGTTATCAAATTTAGTCAGACCCAGGCAGAATAATCTCTCTTATTAACTCAAAATCAACTGATTTGGGATCTTAATTGCATCTCCAAACCTCTTCATTAACAATAAAGAGCTAATTATGTACATTCTAATAACTAGAATTTACTTATTACTTAAGTGTTTCATCTCTCTGTTTATATTTGTTTGTATGCTATATCATTTTCTAAGAAGCATACATTAAAATCTCCAACTACAATTGTTGCTATATCTATTTCTTGAAACTGTTTCAAAGCCTCCTAACTTCTCAACCAATGTACAAGTATGACTTGACTGTTGGTTCACCTCTATTGGCACTAATAGATAATTCTCGAAATTTTGTAAAGCTTTCCTGACAACACCTTTTTCTCATTTTTTTGAGACAGGGTCCTGCTCTGTCACTCAGGCTTGAGTGCAGTGGTTTGATCCAGCTCACTGCAACAACTGCCCCCTCAGGAGTCAAGCAATCCTCCTACCTCAGCCTTCCAAGTAGCTGGGACTAGAGCTGCATGCCGCCATTCCAGAGTAATGTTTGTATTTTTTGTAGAGATGGACTTTTGTCATGTTGCCCAGGCTGGTCTCAAACTCCTGGACTCAAGCGATCCACCTGCCTTGGCCTCCCAGAGTGAGGGGATTACAGGCATGAACCATCACACCCAGCCTAACAATGTCTTTTAAAATTTTATTTTGAACTTGTAAACTTACAGAAAAGTTGCAAAAATAATAGAGAGCTCCTATATAACATTTTACCCAACTTCTCACAATGTTATTGTTACATATTCTTAGTATAATTATCAAAATCAGGAAATTAACATTAGCAAAAGATTATTTACTAAATACAGACATGACTTCAAAATTCACAAGTTTTTCCATTAATGTACTTTTTCTCTTTCATAATCTTGCTCAGGATCCTGCATTGAATTTATTTACTGTTTCTGCTTTGTCTTTTCCAATCAGTGACAGTTTATCAATCATCTTTCCTTTTCTTTCATTACCTTGACACTTTTGAGAAGCATTGGTCAGTTATTCAGATAGAATGTCCCTCAATTTAAACTTTTTCTGATATTTTCCCATAACTAGATTAAGATTATGGTTTTTTTTTCCCAAACATATCACAGAATGGTGTTGTGACCTCAGTGTGTCATATTAAGCAGTTCATGATGTCAGTAGTCTTCTTATTGTTGTTGAACTTGATCACTTGGTTAAGTTTGATTTTGCTGAGTTTCTCCATTGTAAAGTTACTGTTTTCTCCCTTGCAATTAATAAATGTCTGAGGGAGATACAATGAGACTATGCAAATATCCTATTTCTCCTCAAACTTTTCTCACACTGATTTTCACATCCATTTAGGGAACTTGCCTGCATATGTTACTATTGCAGTGTTTGCCTAATGATGACTTTTTATTGACCTTATTGCTTTTATGCTTGTTAATTGGAATTGTTTTGCAAGAAAGAATTACCTCTTCTTATTTATTTATTTATTTATTCTGTTATTTACATTAGTATCAACTCATGAATACTTATTTTATTCTATGGGCTGACATTTAATACAACCATTATTTATTTCCTTGCTCAATTTTGTTTCAACTTTCACCTTTAGGATTTCCTTCAAGTTGGCCCTTGTGTCCTTTTGACAAACCCCCATTTTTTTGTCACTTCCTTATTTTCTGGCACTATAGGATTTTCCAGGATCATCATGGTTTTCCTTGTCTCAACTTTAGGTTTAATACATCTCCAAGGAGAAAATTTTGCTTATTTCTTGTATAAACAAAAAGTAATTTCTGAATTGCTAACCCAAACCCCGTGTGAAACATAATTACTAACTAGATTACAGTATTTGTGACATTTTTTATGTCCTTTTTGTGATTCTGAGAAACAGTCTCTGGTCAGGATACTGTTTTCCAGATTGGTTCTTAGATTAGTTCCTTCCTTTCATACCACTAGTGTGGTTAACTTACTTATTTTTGACAGAAGTAGGTTGGGGTTTTTAAAAACTGTTTATATTCCATTTTGGTTTATTTTCATACTTTGGTTTTAACTACTTGTTTATTAATATTTTAAGTTTATGTTACACATTAATATAATTCTGAATCTGAGATTTAAAACAGTTATAGTCAGAGAAATGTTACATCCTTCTCATCATTTTTCCCTGGTATCTTTCCTCCTTTTATCATGAGCTCTTTCTCTTTTTCACATAATCCCAGGCTGAGGCTGTAGTTCATTTCTTTACTGTTCATTTTTAACCATTCCTGAGTTTCTTTGGCACCGATACTCAGGGATGTGCGTATTTTCTGATATGCAATTCTTTCTTACATGAAGGGTAGCACACTACAGGCATTTTTTGTGCTTTGCTTTGTTCATTCACCACTGTTTATTGTTATGACTCATATACCTGGTTTTGATGCCCTCATATTTATTTTTATTTGTTATATATGGTTTTCGTTATATTTGCTATGCTCTTTCTCTATGAGATATGTACTGTATATCTATGTGTGTGTACATTTCATATTGAGGAAGGTTTGTTTGCTAGTAGCTGCCTTTATTCTTTTATCTTTGTATGTTTTCACTAATAAAATTTTTATTTTGGAAACATTGTATATTTACAGAAAAGATGCAAAGATAATATTGAGAATTCTAAAATCCTCACCCAATTTCACCTAATGCTAACATCTTACATTATCATGGGACATTTGTCAAAACTAAGAGACCACCATTGGTCCATAATTACCTAAACTCCAAACTTAATGAGAATTTCACTTTTTTTTTTTTTTTTTTTTTTTTTTTGAGACAGAGTTTCGCTCTGTTGCCCAGGCTGGAGTGCAGTGGCGTAATCTTGGCTCATCACAACCTCCACCTCTGGGGTTCAAGCAATTCTCCTGCCTCAGCCTCCTGTGTAGCTGGGACTACAGGCATGCACCAGCATGTCTGGCTACTTTTTGTTTTTTTAGTAGAGATGGGGTTTCACTATGTTGGCCAGATTGGTCTTGAACTCCTGACCTCACGATCTGCCCACCTCGGCCTCCCAAAGTGCTGAGATTACAGGTGTGAGCCACCGTGCCTGGCCGAGAATTTCACCATTTTTTATACTAATGCCCTTTTGTTCTTTTAGGATCCAATCCAGCCAGGGGCCCACCTTGCATTTAGTCATCTTGTCTCCTCAGTCTACTATACGCTGTAATAATTTCTCAGTTTTTTCTTGTTTTTTTATGACCTTGACAGTTTTGGAGAATACTATAAAATACCTTGTAGAATGTCACTCAATTTAAGTTTCTTTGCTGTTTTTTTTCACTATGAGAGAAGGACTATGAGTTCTTGAAAGGAATACCACAGAAGCGAAGTTAACTTCTCATCATATCATGTCCGGGAAAAATGATGTCAACATAACATTGTTGGTAAGGTGATGTTAACCTACATCATTTAGTTAAAGGAGGATTTTTCCGGTTTTTCCACTCTAAAATTACTATTTTATCTCTTTACATGTTCTATTCTTGGATGTAAGACTGATTCTATTCAACATTGTAGGATGTTAAGATCCACCCCTTGGGAAGGGTAGTATTTACTTATATTATGTACAATTCTTTTCTAAGGAAGATTTGTCCTATCTCCCCAATTTATTTATTTATTCAATAGTTTATTTACACCAGTATGAGATCATGAATATTTATTTAATCCTTTGAATTATAATCCATTATTCTGTAATTTTTTTGCTCAAAATGAATTTACTTTTATATGACAAAATACAAATACCATTATAATATATGAACATATTATATATAATATATATAGTATTTTATAGGTTTTATGTAATAAATATATATGAGACATAAAATTGGTATTACTATATGTAATGAAATACATAAATATGTTTATCTATAATTATATTTATTTATACATACTTATATATTTATATAAAAATAAATATATAGGATATATACTATATTGTAATATATAATTAATGTATATTATATGCTATATAATTATATATTTAATGCAAATATACAAATATATATGCATAATATATTACATTTATAATTTATTATGTAGAATATATATAATGCAAGATATAATATGTAATTTAAATTTTATGTAATATAAACATAAATATTTTCATGTATAATGTTACTTATTTCATTGTTCTAGTTTTGCTATTGAAAGTTCTTTCTGATTGACTCTTGTGTCTCTTTGGTATGCTCTCATACTTGTGTTTCTTGAGCACTATCATGCTTTCTGGTATAACAAGATGCTCCAAGCTCATTTTGTCTTTCACCTGCTCCAGCCTTAAAATCAGTCATTTTTCCATAGAGCTATGGTTTCTTTCACTAAAGAGAAAGAGCAGTACTTAGAAACCAAAATCTGGCCACAGAGTGTGCTTTCCTACTGAGTTGTCATCGTGGCTAGGTCCTCTTAACAAACAGAACTAGGAAATATTTGTATGTATACTAACCGATGTGTATACCTTCTAAAAAATATGCTTAGTCCCCTGTTTTTTAATCTAACCTTTTATCTTTATTATCTGGTTTAGTATTTTTTGTGTGTTTTGCTCTGTTTTGTTTTGTTTTTCCTTAATGTTATTTGAAACCTATCTTTACAACTATCAGAATTTTCTATTTTTTTCTTTTTTTCTTCTCCCTTTTCTTTGCTTTTTAAAGATGCATTATTTTTATTTTGTGACAATATATAACCTTTGTAAATTAGATTTCTACCTTCACCTCCTCTTAGGTTTTAGTGTTCTTTTTATTTTTATTATATTTTTTTGAGACAGAGTATCACTCTGTCACCCACGCTGGAGTGCAGTGGTATGATCTCGGCTCACTGCACCCTCCACCTCTCAGGTTCAAGCAATTCTCAGCCTCCCAAGTAGCTGGAACTACAGGCATGCGCCACCAGGCCCAGTTAATTTTTGTATTTTTAGTAGAGATGGGGTTTCACCACATTGGCCATGCTGGTCTCGAACTGCAGACCTCGTGATCCACTTGCCTTGGCCTCCCAAAGTGCTGGGATTACAGGTGTGACCCACCGTGCCTGGCCGGTTTTAGTCTTATATGTACATTGCTGTTTTGAAATGCTCAGCATTAGTCTTTTTGCAGAATTATCTCTGTCCTCACTTGTATGCTATTCAATCTCCAGGAAATTCCTCAAGAAAGGATAATGGGTGATTAATTCCTTAAGTTCCTTTATGTTAAAACTTGTATTTTAATGCCATTGATATTTAAAGGACACCTTGGGCGGATATAATCTTGGTTCATACTTTTTGTTCAATAGTCTAATATTTTAAGTCAACTTTCCATTTTATAGTAGTTTTAGATTTACAGCAAAATTGCAAAGATAGTAAAGTATTCCTGTAGACCCCAAACCCAGTTTCCTTTCTTATTATATCTTTTAGTAGCATGGCATATTTGTCAAGATTAATACTCCAATACTGATGCATTATTATTAATCTGCTTCCTGGATTCAAGCAATTCTCTTGCCTCAGTCTCCCAAGTAGTTGGGACTGTAGGGGCATGCCACCATGCCTGGCTAATTTTTGTACTTTTAGTAGAGATGAGGTTTCACCATGTTGGCCATGCTGGTCTTGAACGCCTGACCTCAAATGATCCGCCTGCCTCAGCCTCCCAAAGTGCTGGGATTCCAGGCATGAGCCACTATACCCAGCCAAAAGGTATTTTCTTAATAATTGAAATAAAAATTGCATTCTCCGAGGCAGGGGCCCTTCCCTCTGACTCACTGGTTGGGAGGCTTCATTTATCCAGAGGACTAATTCATTTGACAGCTTTACTAAGAAAAAAAGGTATTATGACCTGGTGATTATGACTGCTTTGTAAATTTTGTCAAGAGTAATAATTTAGAGATTAAGAAGAAGTTCTTATTTTATTTAGATTTCTTTAGTTTATATTTAATACCCTTTCTGTGTTCCAGGATCACATCCAGGGGGCCATATTATATTTAGTTGTCATGTTTCCTTAGGTTCCTCTTGGTTGTGATACTTTCTCAGACTTCCCTCATTTTTGAGGACTGCGACATCTGGTCTTTTGATGAGGACTATTGGTCAGGGATTTTGTAGAATGTCTCTTAGTTGGGATGTGTCTAATGTTTATCTCATGATTAGATGGAGGTTATGGGTTTTTGGTAGGAAGTTCACAGAGATAAAATGCCATTCTCATCACATCATATTAATGGTATACACTATCAATATGACTTACAACTCTTGATATTAACCTCAGCCTCCTAGCTGTTAGTTTTTGTCACGTTTTTCTATTGTAGTGTTACTCTCTTTTTCCTTTTTTAAAAAAGGAAACAGTTACTATGTGCTGCTCACACACAAGAGCAGGGAATTATGGTCCACATCCTTGAGGGTGAAATAGTTACATTAATTATTTGGAATTCTTTTGCACAGGATATTTATCTCTTCTCTTACATTTATTTATATCAGTATGGACTCATGGATATTTACTTTGTACTTTGCATTATAATCTAATATGGCTTCATGTATATTTTTGCACGAATCATTTCAGATTTAACCACATTGATCTCTTTCAGTTGGCTCCTGTGTCCATTTGCATATCCCCATCAATGTGTGAGAGAGTGTGTGTGTGTGTGTGCGCGTTTGCGCACTTCTTTACTTTCTGGCACCACAAGATTCTGCAGGCTCATATTGTACATTTTATGTCCCAGTCCTGCAATAAACCGTTTTTCCAAGGGCCCTGTTTTCTTTTACTGGAGAATGTTACTAGACGCCAATTTCTGCATGCTAGGTATACTCACTACTATTGGCTATCATTGCTTCTAGGCCCTGTTAGTGGGCAGATCAATTATATGTATATTTGTATATTAATTCATGCATATATGTATAAATATTACTATATGAAATTGCCTGGATTTATATTAAGCTAGTATGACTGCACAATGATATCTCCAACTCCAATCCATTACCACATACATAATTCTAGCCTTCTCCCTTTGTTGATCTGTAACCAACAAAGAGAAATTTGGTTCCTACCATCTGCCATTTCTTCACTCATGTTGAATTCCAGGGTACATCAATGTAGTTTCAGAATTGTTAACCTATTTCCCCATGAGACAACTTTATTAACTAGACTACAGTGCCTTTGTACAGTTTCTTATCTTCAATTTTATTGACCCCACTCATCTGCAAGGTTACCTAGACTAGCACTCTACCCTGCTCCTTCAGTGAAGTTGTATCATACAGTTGTAATAAATTCAGATTATAGTCTCATAGTCTGCATTCCACCCTGGAATTCCCCAATCTTTTAAATAATTTTTAATATTTTATAAATTACAGTTTAATATTTGTGCTGTAAAGTTCTGAGTTTTGAAAAAGGTATACTATCATTCTTCTACTATTAAAGTTCCATATGTAATAGTTTAAATGCCTACAAAATGCCTGTGATTCACTTATTCAACCTTCCCCACACCGAACCCATGGTAACCACTGGTTAGTTTACCATCTCTAGAATCTAGCTTTTTCCCAAATGTCATATAAATGGAATTATATAGTATGTAACATTTTCACATTGTCTTATTTTACTTAGCAGTGTGCACTTAAGATTCATTCATGTTTCCGTGTATTGTGTACCTTGAGAGATCCTTTGTTTTTATTGCTGAATAGTAGTTCATCATCTAGACATACCAAATCATTTAGCAATTAACCTACTGAAGGATATCTTGGTTGACTCCAGTATTCAGCGATTTTTAATATATTTGCTATAAGCATTTGTGTGAAGGTTTTTGTGTAGACATAAGTTTTCAGATTAGCTGGGTAAATATTTAGGAGCATGATTTGCTGGCTTGTATGGTAAAACTATGTTTAGTTTTGTCAGAAATTTCTAGATTGTTATTTAAAGTAGCTGTGTCATTCCATTTTGCATTCCTAACAGCAAATATTGAGATTTCCTTATTTGGTTTTTTTTTCTTGGGGTTTTTTTTTTTGTTTATTTTTTTTTCATATCCTTAAGTACCTGTTTTAGTATATTAATTTTTTGGAGTGTAGACTTAGTTTTATTCTGCTTCAAGGTTGTTTTTCAGAGTTGGTCTTCAGTTGATATGAATAAAAATGCAATTTTCTGATATAGTAAACGTTTTTCTGTGAACATTACTTTCCTCCTGTTCATTTTTATGGCACTGGAGTAATTTATAGTAGTCCAAGTTTAATGGTGCCTTTACTGTCAATTTATCAAAGTCCAGGTTTTTTGGTGGTATTTCATTTTATTGGGTTTGTTTTCTTTATTTTGGTTGTAAGGGAAGGGTTGCAAAGTTTTGACTTTATATTTATCTTTTATTGTGCGGGACTTTAAATTTTCTATTTTTTCTACTTTCTCCTTTCACTACCCAATTCCCATAGACTGCTTCTTCCTTCCTTTCAGCCTTTATTCTCCCTCTGAAACTAAAGGCTTGTAAAATTGTCCCTTTAAATTTCATATAGCCCTACAAATTCCTTCTGGACCTTTAAATCAAGCTTATTTGGAAATTCCTTACCTGTAGTCCTCAAGCAAGAGATGTAAAAAGAAATAAGTTTTTTACTAGGGTAACTCACCCCAAGGTCCACTGATAGAGAGCAGAGCTCTGACAAGGCTTTGGTAACACTATCTACAGAGCTGGTGCCCTCAAGAGATGGACTCCAGAGCCTCCCTCTCTCCCATTTCAGTGTAGGGATGAGAAAACAAGTTTTTCTCCTTTCCCAACTTCCCCCTCCCTTTTACCAATCCTCCCTTAGTAAAATTCATAATTATCTTGCAAGGTTTTGTACATTCCTGTTTTTCCCTCTGTGCAGCAAGATCACAGGATATGCTTAAGTTGTGAAACCTTCACTATTTGATTAACTGCCTTTGTTTGCCTTCTGTAAGCCTCGTTGTCCAGCCTCACAGGTTTCGCGCCCCAAGTTTCGCACCGCACCATTTAAACTGTCCAATCTCCTTTCAGATATATGTATAAAAGTAAAGCCCTGTCTTTCTTTGGGGCTCAGCCTTTGGATGCTAACCTGCTGAGCCGGTGTGCACCTTAATAAATTCCTCCTATTCCACCCATTGGTCTCTCTGGTCCCTTAATTCCTGCAACATTTCATACTCTGATCTGCCTGGACACTTTCCCACTACATTCAGATTTAGGGTTGGTTTAATCTTTTGGGTACACATTACAAGTCACCCTTGGTCCCCTTTGTTAGCCTCAATCTTCTTCATTTTTCCTCAGGTTGTAGTTGCTCATTACAAAGCTGTGGAGCAGGGCAGAGGTTAGGGGCATGAATGTGAGAAATTCTGTGCTTTCAGTAATTTATTGCGGCATTTGTTGTCTTCAAATAATGCTGAGGTGTGGTTTTTGCGTAAAATTTTGTCCGGAATTGGTGGGTTCTTGGTCTCATCAACTTCAAGAATGAAGCCACAGACCCTCACAGTGAGCATTACAGTTCTTAAAGATGGTGTGTCCAGAGTTTTTTCCTTCTTCCTGGTGGGTCCGTGGTCTCGCTGCCTTCAGGAGTGAAGCTACAGACCTTCGTGGTGAATGTTACAGCTCATAAAGGCAGCGTGCACCCAAAGAGTGAGCAGCAGCAAGAGCTATTGCAAAAAATAAAACAACAAACCCCCACACTGTGGAAGGAGACCCCAGAGAGTTGCCACTTCCTGGCTCAGGCAGCCTTCTTTTATTCCCTTATCTGACCCCACCCACATCCTGCTGATTGGTCCATTTTACAGAGAGTTGATTGGTCTATTTTACAGAGAGCTGATTGGTCCGTTTTGACAGAGTGCTGATTGGTACATTTACAATCCTTGAGCTAGACACAGAGTGCTGATTGGTGCGTTTACAATCCTTGAGCTAGACACAGAGTACTAGACAGAAAAGTTCTCCAAGTCCCCACTAGGTTAGCTAGATACAGAGTTAGCTAGATACAGAGTTAGCTAGATACAGAGTACTGATTGGTGTATTTACAAACCCTGAGCTAGACACAGAGTGCTGATTGGTGCACATACAATCCTCTGGCTAGATATAAAAGTTCTCCAAGTCCCCATCAGGCTCAGGAGCCCAGCTGGCTTCACCTAGTGGATCCTGCATGGGGGCTGCAGGTGGAGCTATCTGCCAGTCCCCTGCCGCTCCTGCACTCCTTAGCCCTTGGGCTGTCCATGGGACCAGGCGCCAAGGAGCAGGGGGCGGCTCGCAGGTGGCTCGGGCCACACGAGAGCCCACCGCAGTGGAGGAGCTCAGACGTGGTGGGCTGCAGGTTCTGAGCCCTGCCCCATGGGGAGGGAGCTAAACCTGGCGAGAATTTGAGTGCAGCCAGCAGGTCCGCGCTGCTGGGGGACCCGGCACAACCTCTGCAGCTGCCAGCCCGGGTGGTAAGCCCCTCACTACTTTGGACTGGCCGCGCTGGCCTGAGGCTGCTCCGTGTGTGGGGCTGCCCAGCCTGCACCTGCCTGAGCTGGCACTGGCCGGCGAGCTCAGCTCACAGTCCTGGTCCCCGCCCCCATGCCTCTCCCTCCACACCTGCCCTCAAGCAGAGGGAGGCAGCTCCGGCCTCAGCCAGCCCAGAGAGGGGCTCCCATGGTGCCCTAGTGGGCTGAAGGGCTCCTCAAGTGCCACCAGAGTGGACGCCAAGGCCGAGGAGGCTTTGAGAGTGAGGGCTGCTAGCACATTGTCACTTCTCAAAATGTTTATAGTTTTAAAATTATTTCACATAGTTTGGAAAGGAAATTTTGAGAATTGATAACCACACATTCTTTTCAGCTATCTAGAAGTTCCAGCTTTCTTTCTTTAATATTCATTACAGAATACTGCATTTTTCAGAGGTAACTACAAGATAAAGGGTGTATTTCAGCAGTTGTGAGTACAAGCTTTGGATTCAAACCTGAGTTGTAGTTTTGGCTTTTCAACTTTTCTTGGGCAAATTGTTTAACGTGTTTCAATCTCAGTGTATTTGTCCAAATATGGATATAGTAAAACTTTTTTTATAATGTTATTGTGAAGATTAAACTAGAAAACAATATGAGAAGTGCCAAATGCATCAAATCTCAATAATAAAGCATCAGTGTAATGCAAGGATTATAGTGGGTTTGCATTTCTTCTACTTTGGGATTGTTTCTGTATTAAAAAATTCACTCACAAGCTGCATTTGATAAATTCAGTCACCAGTAAAATATATTAGAGTCCAACCTGTATTTTACATTGTAGACAGAAAACACTATAGACTTGTAGCCCATAAAAACTTGATATTTAAATTTAATTTTATAGGCAAAAAAGACAAAATAATAGTAATAATCTTATATTGCCATGAGAAGTAAAATGTGGTGAAGGGAAATTTTTTCTAGTGGATGCTTAACTGGAAAAATACGAATAGATTATTGAGATAAACCATTTATTATTAATTTTCATTCTATGTCTTTGCCATTATCATTTACAGAAAAATTGATCAAGAGAAAATATTAGAACCTCTTATTTGATTAATGTTCTGGGAATGAAATGCTATAATTTTTACAAAGTGCTCATTAACTCATTTCCTGTGCATAGATAAATTTATTCCTACATTTTTTCCTCTAGATTTGAAATTAACATCATTTTGCTCAACTGCTTTTATTTAAATTATTCTTTTACTTATGTAATAAGGAAATAAGGAATAAATATTCTAGTTCTACAATTTTGGTTTTGATTCACTAGTATTTTATCCATTAAAATATTTGTCATCACAAATCCAATATTTTAATTAATATAGCAAATTTTAAATTTATCTATTGTTGATTTCATGAATATTTACTTTGGGCAAAATTGATAATATAGGTCAGTTAGATTGTTTACAGATAGAAAACTAGATGAAGAAAAAATTTAAAACTAGTTTTTTTTTTTTTTTTTTTTTTTTGTAGTAGAGTCTTGCTCTGTCACCCAGGCTGGAGTGCAGCCTCACATCTTGGCTCACTGCAACCTCTGTCTCCCAGGTTCATGCAATTCTCCTGCCTCAGCCTCCTGAGTAGGTGAGATTACAGGTGCCCATGACCACACGAACATACCTGGCTAATTTTGGTATTTTTAGTAGAGATGGGGTTTCGCCATGTTGGCCAGGCTGGTCTCGAACTCCTGACCTCAGGTGATCCACCCGCCTCGGCCTCCCAAAGTGCTGGGGTTACAGACGTGAGCCACCGTGCCTGGCCTAAACCAGCTTTCAAACAGTCAACCTTTTATTAAATTTCCAAATACTTTGATCATTCTAAATAACATTTGAATTGAAATACCTCCTAATTTGGGGAGAACTTAAGTTTTAGAAAGAATGATCTTGGGAGTTATTGGCTCCAATTCTATATATCACTGATAATATGCTATTCTTAATAAATGATAGTGACTGATTTTGCAGTCTTTAGCATAAGATATATAAATGGAAACACACACAGACACCACACACACACACACACACACACACACACACACACAGTGGCACAGGCTCCAGAATAAAATTTGGATTCTATTCTTGTCATTTTCTAACTTCAAGTTACTCACCTTTTCTCAATATTAGTTTTTAATCTATAAAATTGAGATAATAATACCTAGTTTGCTGGGTTATCATGAAAAGGAAGCAATAAAATGTATGTACCAGAGTGAAAATATATCATTTTAACAGTTGGTAACATAGCTCCTCTTAAGAAAGGAAATGTCTTTATTTAGAAAACGAAATCTATTTATTTAGCTATGGAAGATATGTTCCTAAAACCATGACTTAGAAACAGACAGCAAGAAATAACCTCTCTGCCTGAGAAGTGAACAGAATTTTGTGGGTCTCTCTCTCTCTGTCTCCCTTATGAGAGAGAGAGAGAGAGAGAGAGAGAGAGAGAGAATCTATCAAAATTAAAGAAGTCCAAACTATGAAGAAATAGGTGACTAAAAATTTTTTTAGACGGAGTCTACCTCTGTTGACCAGTGGGGTGACCCTGGCTCACAGCAACCTCTGCTTCCCAGGTTCAAGCGGTTCTCCTGCCTCAGCCTCTCGAGTAGCTAGGATTACAGGTGCCCCCCAACTCTCTGCCACATGTCTGGCTAATTTTGGTATTTTTAGTAGAGACAGTGTACACCATGTTGACCAGGTTGGTGTTGAACTTCTGACCTCAAGTGATCTGCTCACCTCAGCCTCCCAAAGTACTGAGATAACAGGCATAAGTCACCGCACCTGGTAGTGACTGAAATGTTTAATGTCAGGGTGGCCAGAAGGCTCTTATAAACAGGAATAGCTCATTTAAGTTACTGGTATTTTTGCAATGTAAGAACTATTTATGACAAACCTACAGCCAATATCATACAGAATGGGCAAAAGCTGGAAGCGTTTCCTTTGAAAACCAGCACAACACAAGGATGCCCTCCCTCACCA
Organism: Macaca thibetana thibetana; assembly: GCF_024542745.1. Classification (NCBI taxonomy): domain Eukaryota; kingdom Metazoa; phylum Chordata; class Mammalia; order Primates; family Cercopithecidae; genus Macaca; species Macaca thibetana. The sequence goes on from NC_065598.1 coordinate 109,113,967, forward strand.
CTCCTATTCAGCTAGTATTGGAAGTTTTGACTAGGGAAATTAGTCAAGAGAAAGAAATAAAGGGTATTCAAATTAGAAGAGAGGAAGTCAAACTCTGTTTGCAGATGACATGATCCTGTATTTAGAAAACCTGATCGTCCCAGCCCAAAGCTTCTTAAGCTGATAAGCAACTTCAGCAAAATCTCAGGATACAAAATCAATGTGCAAAAATCACGAGCATTCCTATACACCAGATAGAGAACCAAATGACAAATGAACTCTCATTCACAATTGCTACAAAAGGAATAAAATACTTAGGAATACGGCTAACAGGGAACATGAAGGACTTCTTCAAGGAGAACTACGAACCACTGCTCAAGGAAATAAGAGGGGAAACAAACAAATGGAAAAACATTCCATGCTTATGGATAGGAAGAATCAATATCATGAAAATGGCCATATCATTCAAAGTAACTCATAGATTAAATGGTATTCCCATCAAACTACATTGACATTCTTCACAAAATTAGAAAAAAACAACTTAAAAATTCATATGAAACCAAAAAAGAGCCTGCATAGCTAAGACAATGCTAAGCAAAAAGAACAAAGCTGGAGGCATCACACTACCTGACTTCAAACTACACTACAAGGCTACAGTAACCAAAACAGCATGGTACTGACACCAAAACAGACATATAGTCCAATGGAATAAAATAGAGACCTCAGAAATAAGACCACACATCTACAACCATCTGATCTTTGACAAACCTGACAAAAATAAGCAATGGGGAAAGGATTCCCTATTTAATAAATGGTGCTGGGAAAACTGGCTAGCCATATGTAGAAAACAGAAACTGGACCCCTTCCTTACATCTTATACAAAAATTAACTCAAGATGGATTAAAGACTTAAATGTAAACTGAAAACCATGAAAACCCTAGAAGAAAACCTAGGCAATATCATTCAGGACATAGACATGGGCAAAGATTTTATGATGAAATCACCAAAAGCAATTGTAACAAAGGTTAAAATTGACAAATGAGATCTAATTAAACTAAAGAGCTTCTGCACAGCAAAAGAAGCTATCATCAGAGCGAACAGGCAACCTACAGAATGGGAGAAAATTTTTGCGATCTACCCATCTGACAAAGGTCTAATATACAGAATTTACAAGGAACTTAAAGAAATTTACAAGAAAAAAACAACTCCATCAAAAAGTGAGCAAAGGATATGAACAGACACTCCTCAAAAGAAGACATTTATGTGACAACAAACATATGAAAAAAGCTCAACATCACTGATCTTTAGAGAAATGCAAATCAAAACCAACCACAATAAAATACCATCTCATGCCAGTCAGAATGGTGATTATTAAAAATTCAAGAAACAACAGATGCTGGTGAGGCTGTGGAGAAATAGGAAAACTTTTACATTGTTGGTGAAAATGTAAATTAGTTCAATCATTGTTAAAGACATTGTGACAATTCCTCAAGGATCTAGAACCAGAAATACCATTTGATCCAGCAATCTAATTACTGGGTATATACCCAAAGGAATACAAATCATTATATTATAAAGATACATGCACACAATATTTATTGCAGCACTATTCACAATAACAAAGACATGGAACCAACCCAAATGCCCATGAGTGATAGACTGGAGAAAGAAAATGTGGTACATACACACCATGAAATACTACGCAGCCACAGAAAGGAATGAGATCATGTCCTTTGCAGGGACATGGTTGAAGCTGGAAGCCATCATCCTCAGCAAACTAACACAGGAAGAGAAAATCAGACACCATATGTTTTTGCTCATAAATGGGAGTTGAACAATGAGAACACATGGACACAGGGAGGGGAACAACATACACCGAGGCCAGTTGGGGATGGGGGGCGAGGGGAGGGAGAGCATCAGGACAAATAGCTAATTCATGCAGGGCTTAAAACCTAGGTGACAGGTTGATAGGCGCAGCAAACCACCATGGCACACACATACCTATGTAACAAATCTGCACATTCTGCACATGTATCTCAGAACTTAAAGTTTAAAAAAAAATTTTTTAAATTTTTAAAAAGAAAGAAAAACAAAGACTTTTTTTTTTTTTTTTTTTTTTTTTTTTTTTCGGACAGAGTCTAGCTCTCTCGCCCAGCCTGAAGTGCAGTGGAATGATCTCAGCTCACTGCAACCTCTGCCTCCCAGGTTCAAGCAATTCTCCTGACTCAGCCTCTGAGTAGCTGGGATTACAGGTTCTCCCCAACTCCCTGCCACATGCCCAGCTAATTTTTGTATTTTTAGTAGAGACAGTATACAGCATGTTGGCCAGGCTGGTCTCAAACTCCTGACCTCAAGTGATCTGCCCACCTTGGCCTCCCAAAGTGCTGGGATTAAAGGCATGAGTCACCACACCTGATTGTGACTGGAAATGTTTAATGTCAGGGTAGCCAAAAGCTCTTATGAACAGGATAAGTCATTTAAGTTATTGGTATTTTTGCACTGTAAGAGTCTTCTACCTGCTCAAAACTTTAGTAAAGTATGCTACACACAAATGCTTTTTGTAAATAGTTCCTATAAATGGTTTAGGACAGAGAAGAAAAGAATACTTATATGATATTAGAAAATAAGATTCAGCCATCTGTGAAAGAGGGAGCTTAGAGCCAGAAGTGACAAGGTAAGTTCCCAGGAGAGCAGAAATCTTGGGGAGGGCATTGGGCTCCAGATAATGAATAATAAACACTTAAATTATCTAAATGTCAAAAACCAGAGTGACCTCTGCTGATATCTGGGTAACTTGTACAATTAGCCTGTATAGGGAAATATATTAAGCTCTCAATTAATATCAACTATTATTGTATAAAATGTAGGTCAAAGTTAGATTGTACTCTAGGAATGATGAACTGTGATTAGGAGAAGGATGAGTAGAGTTTAAAATTCCACCTTCCATTTTCTCCATAGTTGAAGTTAGTTAGTCTCTCCTTCATCTTTTCAAAAGAATATTAATAGGCATGGCAGATTCCTCCAGAACACTGTGACTTTTTTGAAGGTAGGCGACATTCAGTATTCATTGCTGGATTCCTATTGCACACCACAAGCACTGGGCTGCAATAGATAGTCAAATGGAACACAGTGGCCAAATGCTTAGAATGGTGCTCCAACAACTTGAGAAGATAGGAAAATCCTAGAAATATAGTGATATGAATATGTCTTTGTATAATATTATCTGCTGCCTCCTCTGGCAACATTGGTACTGGGTTCTTTTACCCTACACCATAGAGGCCATAGCCATCCTTTAGCGTCTATCTTGGAAGTTGAAGGAAGTATAGTCCTGTGAGTTACAGTCATGAGTGTCCACAAAGAACACTACAAAGAATAATTATCTTTGGTCTTGAATTTTTACTTTACGTTCACTGTTTCTTTCATATTTGCAAATTGTGATGGTTTATTTTATGTGTCAACTTAGCTGGGCTAAGAAATGCCCAGATAGCTGGTAAAATATTACATCTGGGTGTGTCTATGAGGGTGTTTCTGGGAGAGATTAACATTTGAGTTTGTATACTAAGTAAGGTGATCACTTTCACTAATGTAGATGGATATAATCCAATCAGTGGAGGGTATGAATAGAACAAACAGGTAGAGGAAAGGCAAATTTGCGTTCTCTGTTTGAGCTGGGATATACATCTTCTCCTGCCCTCAAACATCAGTGCTCCTGATTCTTGGACCTTTGAACTCAGACCAGGATTTACACCATTGCTCCCCCCAGTTCTCAGACCTTTGGATTCAAAAATGGGACTTACACCATTGACTTTCCTAGATCTCAGGTCTTTGGGTTTGGACTGAAACTGTACTATCAGCTTTCCTGGAGCTTCATCTTGCAGACAGCAGATCTCAACCTCCAAAATTGTATGAACCAATCCTCATAACAAGTCTCTCCCTTTCTTTCTATCTACCTATCTATTTTCTATCTGTATCTGTATCTATATCTGTCTGTCTGTCTGTCTGTCTATCTATCTATCTATCTATCTATCTGTTCTGTTTCTCTAGAGAGCCCTAATACAGATATTATATAATGATAAAAGGGTCCATTCACAAGGTAGATATAACAATTATGTATCTACACTGAATCTCAGGGCACTCATATATATGAAGCAAGGATTCACAGAATTGAAGGGAGAAATAGACACTGAGCCAGTAATGGTAGGAGATTTTGATACCTTACTTTCAATAACAGATCAAGAAAACAGACAGGACATCAATAAGGAAACAGAAGATCTTAACACTACAGACCAGTTGGATCTAACAGACATAAAGAACATGCCATCCAACAGCAGCAGAAAACACATTCTTCTCAAGTGCGCATGGAACATTCCCAAGGATAAATCACAAATAAAGTCACAAAACAAATCTTAACAAACTTAACAAGATTAAAAATCATACCAAATATTTATTTCTGAATATATTGGAATGAAACTAAAAATCCATAGTAGTAGAAAAACTAAAAAATTTACCAATATGTGGACCTAAAATTACACTTTTTTTTTTTTTTTTTTTTTTTTCCAGATAGAGTCTCGCTCTGTCACCCAGGCTGGAGTGCAGTGGCACAATCTCAGCTCACTGCAACTTCCGCCTCCCGGGTTCAAGTGATTCTTTTGCCTCAGCCTCTCTAGTAGCTGGGATTACAGATGCCTGCCACTATGTCCAGCTAATTTTTGTATTTTTTAGTAGAGACAGGTTTTCACCATGTTGGCCAGGTTGGTGTCAGACTCCTCACTTCAGGTGATCCACCTGCCTCGGCCTCCCAAAGTGTTGGGATTACAGGCGTGAGCCACTGCGCCCAGTCCAATAACACATTCTTGAACAACCAATGGGTTAAACAAGAAATCACAGGGAACTTAGAAAATATCTTGAGACAAATGAAAACAAAAACACATATACAACAACTTATGTAATGCAGCAAAAACAGTGCTAACAAGGAAGTTTACAGCTGTTAAATGCCTATTTTCGGGAAAAAAAGAGAGCTCTCAAATCAATCTAACTTTACATCTCAAGGAACTAGGAAAATAAGAACAAATGAATCAAAGTTAGCAGAAGGAAGGCAATGGTGAAGATTAGGGCAGAAATAAATGAAATAAAAAATAGAAAAACAATAACAAAACTAAGAGTTGTTTTTTAGAAAAAAATCAACATAATTGATAAGCCCTTAGCTAAATTAACTATGGAAAAAGAAGACTCAAAGAAACAATTTCAGAAATGAAAGAAGATACGTTAAAACTGTTGTCATAGAAATGAAAAGGATTATAAGAAACTGCTATGAACAATGACACTCTGACACACAGGTAATCCAAAGTAAATAGATAAATTCCTAGAAACATACAACCTATCAAGATTAAAACATGAAGAAGTAGAAAATTTAAACAGACCTATATGTAGTAAGGTTTAATCAATAATCAAAAACTTCCCAACAAAGAAAATATTTAAAGAAGAGCTGACATAATTCCTTCTCAAACTCTGTCAAATACTGAAGAGGAGAGAACACTTCCATACTCATTTTATGAGGTCAGCATTACTCTGACATCAAAGCCAGAAACACGATCCGACAAGAAAAGAAAACTACAGGTCAATATTCCTGATGAAGGTCGATGCAAAAATCCTTAACAAAATACTAACAAACTGAATTTTAGCACGTTAAAGGGATTATGCACCATGACTAAATAGGATTAATCACTGGAATGCAAGGATGAATCCACATTTCAAAAAATCACTGTAACATACTACATTAACAGAACAAAGCATAAAGTCACATGATCATCTCAACAGATACAAAAAAAGCATTTGGCAAAATTCAACACCTTTCCATGATAAAAAAAAAAATTCAACAAACTAGGAATAGAAGGAAATTTCCAACATAATAGTGGCCATTTATGAAAAGCCTAGAGCTAATATTACAGTCAGTGGTAAAAGACTGAAAACTTTTCATACAAGATCAGGAAAAAAAATAAAGATGCTCACTCTCACCACTTCTTATCAACATAGTACTGGAAGTTTTAGCCAAGCAATTAAGCCAGTGAAAGACATAAAAGGCATCCAAATCAGAATAAGAATGAGTTAAATTGTCTCTGTTTGCAGATGATGTGATCTTAGGTATAGACAACCCTAAAGACTACATAAACACAAAATTATTAGAACAAATATATGAATTCGGAAAAGTTGCAAGATACAAAATCAACACACAAAAATCAGTAGTGCTTCTGTATGCTAACAATAAATGATCTGAAAAGAAAATTAAGAAAAAATATATATTTACAACAGTACCCAAAAGAACAATATATATAGGAATAAACTTAACCAAGAAAGGAAAAAAATCTATCCACAGAAAATTTAAAAATGTTGAATGAAATTAAAGAAGACACAGATAATGGAAAAACATCCTATGTTCAGGAATTAGAAGACTCAATACTATCAAAATGTCCAGTGTATCCAAGTGATCTACAGACTCACTACAATCCCCATAAAAAACCCAATGGCATTTTTCTCAGAAATAGAACAAAAATCCCCAAATTAACATGTAATCTCAATGGATACTGAATAGCCAAAAAATTCTTGAAAAGGAAGAGCAAAACTGGAGACCTTTCATTTCCTGATTTCAGAACACATTATAAAGTTACAGTAATCAAATCAATGTATTATTGACATAAAAACAGAAATGTAGACCAATGGAACAAAATAGAGAACAGAGAAATAAACCTTCATATATTTGGTCCACTAATCATCAACAAGGGCTCCAAGACTACACGATGGAGAAAGAATCGTCTTTTCAACAAATAGTGCTTGGAAAATCTGGAAATCTACATGACAAAGTTGAAGTTGAACCTTTATTGTATACAGATGTATAAATTAACTCAAAATAGATTAAAGCCCAAACATAAGACTTGAAACTATAAAATCCCTAAAGGAAAACCTTGAGGGAATTCTTCCTGACATTGGACTGGGCAATTATTTATTTGGATAAGATGCCATAAGCACAGTTAACAAAAGCAAAAATAGATAAACAGGACTGCATCAAAATTAAAATTATTTGCAGCACAGGAAACAATCCAGAGTGAAAAAGAAACCTACAGAATGGGAGAAAATATTATCTATTAAAGGGTTAAAATCCAAGCCATACAAAGAACTCCTACAACTCAATAACAACAACAAAATGAAACCTAGTTAATAAATAGGCAAATAAGCTGAATAAAAATATGTTTCTCCAAGGAAGACATACAAATGGTTAACAGGTATATGGAAAAAAATGCTCAATATAATTAATTATCAGAGAAATGCAAATAAAGACCACATGAGATATTACTTTACACCCATTAGGATAGACACTATCAAAAAATAGGAAGTAACAAGTGTTAGTGAGGATGTAAAGAAACTGGAACTCGTGTGCATTGTTGGAATTATAAAATGGTGCAGCCACTATGAAAAAGAGTTGTAGTTTCCTCAAAAAATTAAAAGTACAACTACCATATGACCCAGCAATCCCACTAGTAGATATATATTCAAAAAATTCAAAACAGGATCTCAAAGAGAGATATTTGTACACCCATGTTTATTGTGACATTTTTTACAATAGGATGTGAAAGCCACTCGAGTGTCCATCAACAGATGAATTATTAAAGAAAATGTGGTATATACACACAGCCAAATGCTATTCAGCCTTAGAAAAGAGGGAAATCCTGTCATATGCCATAGCATGGATGAACCATAAAGACATTAAAAGTGAAATAAACCAATCACAAAATAATACTGCATGATTCCACTTGATGCTGCCTGAGTAACCAAATTCTTAGAAACAGGAAGTAGAATGGTGATTGCCAGGAGTTGGGAGAAAGGGGAAACAGAGTTGTTTTTCAATGGGTAAAGAGGTTCAGTCATGCAAGATGAAAAAATTCTAGAGAGATCTTGTACAACAATGTGCATGTAGTTAATAATACCATAATGTATGGCTTAAAATTGTTAAGGTAAATTTATGTTAATACTTTTTATCACAACACACAAACACAAGGCAAATATTCAAAATGTGTGACATAATTATCTTTACCCTTTACCAAAAGTCTTTCTGTGATGACACTGGAATGCATATATGTTGTTATGTTGTGGAATCAGGTACTGATTGATCTATTGCTGCCACTCCAGGATTGTTCAGTCAGCGCTCTGGGCTGGGAACATTCCCTTCTGTGGAGATTGGATGGTTGAGCTGTCCTGAGCTGTCCCAGTCTCCAGATTCTTCTTCTTTATTAGGAGAAATCTTTCCCTGTTCTGAGTACACAGTGAACTTCCTTGTACTGCTTAACCATGTGCATCTTATGGCACCTGGCCAGCCTGACTAGTATATCTGCCCTCAATAGGGAGAGAATGAGTCTTCACCTGTAGCAAGAGGAGGGGTGTGCTGACCATCACTGTGTGTCACCTATTCAGAGGAACCTTCCACCCATGGGAGACTGACACATACTAAATACACTGATCTTGCTATACCTTTTTGCTTTTCTGGTGGTTGGCATTGTTATGATCTTTGCCATCTTCCATATGGTGGAAATCCTCACTAAAGATTGGTTGCTGAACCTTCCTATATGATAATATCAATAACTAAAAAGAATGTATTGAGTTTGGATGTATAAAATTAAAAAGTGAAGTGTGTATATGTATTTGAAAAGATTTATGTTGAATCTATGCTGAATCTCAACTAAGTTCTTAGGTCATCTTCGTAATACTAGCTTCTGAAATATTGGTTTGTTAGAATGTATTTTTCCAAGTGTTTTTAATATAAAGGGAAATTGGCAGCAAAACCAACATATATGTTCTCTTCTGTTCTATGAGGTACTAATATGTGAGGGAACATAATGCTTTGTGAGAAGATGCATTTAAAGAGGTAAATGTACACTGTGTACTTGATTTACATTCCCTTATCTACTAGGGAGAACATGGATATTGTGAAACGTAGTCCTTAATGGCTTATGCGTAAACAAAGTAATTTTCCCTTTATAAATCATAAAGATATGAAATTCAACAGTGAAATAATTCAGGATTATAATCAGCTAGGTCCTTCTGTACTCTTCCTCAGGCAGTCTGCTTCTATGACTGATTCAGTTTATTGCAAAATTTAGTTTCTCATTTTTTCATTGATGTGTAGTCTATTTATATTTCATTTTATTTCAGATTGATGTATATTTACAAATAAAATTACATATATTTAAAGTGTATAACATGATGATTAGCTGTGGCAGTGTACACTAAATGTTGTGTTGCTTTTCCACTTCCCATTTTAACATAATGAGTTTGATGGAATAGTCATCACAATTATTCTTTCTGTATGAAATGCTTTTGCAACTACCATTTCACAGTCATCACGTGGCCTCATTTTCTTTCTTTTTTGTAGAAACATTATTCTCCCATATACCCTTATTTGTTTATATGTTTAATTTTATTTCCTCTCTCTCCTTATGAATGTAATTCTCATGATATCAAGTGCCTTACGTCTTGTTCAGTGTACCATATATTATAGCTGTTGAATAAACATTTGTTGAATATTTTTAATTAATTATTTGCTGCAAATTATTCATTGACTGAAAGTATTCATCCCCTTATTTGGCACTATTGTATGAAGCATTTGGTCAGCACCTTCAATTTTAAATTTGCTGTTACAGTATGAACTAAGACAGAGAGAGTTTATTTTCTACTCTGGAGGACTGAGAATTTAAAGCTGGAAACTAAAAAGAATGTATGCATGTGCAGGAATGAACAGAAGGAATTATCAAGTCTGAGTAGTTTAATAAGGGGTGAACAAGATGAATTAGTTTCCCATTCTTATCTGAGAGAGTCAGTATATTAAGGGAAAAATAAGAAGGAAACTAGGTAACTGAAGGACATTCACAGAAATGTTCAATAGGCAATTTACATCAGGGAGCTTGAGCACCGATGTTACGATAGGTTAAGCCTAAAAATCTAGAGAAGGTGATTGAAGGTATAAGGTAGAATTCACCAGAGTAATTAGTTTAGAACAGTAATTCCAGGGTCAGGAACTGAACCTTAGTAAATGCTCACATTTGAAAAAATTTGGAGGAAAGCTAAAAACAACAGAGATAAAGAAATGGTAATTAAAAAAGTAGAATATGAAGCTGAATAATAAAATATCCTGGAAACCAAAAGAGTAAAAGTGCTCCAAGCCAGCCTTGAGAGACCAGTTAATGGTGTCAAATGCTACAGAAAAACTGAGATAGAATACCAAAAAAATTGGCTGGATTTTGTACTTATGACATTAATTACCTTCAACAAAGCAATTTTGAGGAATTAGGAGGCTAGAAAAAAAGATGATTTTATGAAATTAAAGAGCGAAAGAGCTGTGGCTTAATGAAGATAAGTAATATAATTAATTCCTATAAGAAATAGCTTATTTACCAAACCATTCCTTCAACAAGTACCTGATCGTCCACCATGTGCCATGCACAGTACTATATGCTGGGCATATATGGTGCCTACACTCAGTTGGAGACACATATTTTAATCAAATATTTATACATATAAACTAATGTGAATTATAAAACTCTGATAAATGGTATGGATGAGGAGTATTTCGTTCCAGAGAATGTTAGGTATGAAGATTCGAACTAGGCTTGGAATGATACTGTGAGAAAGTAGTAACAGACTTCAGGGCAGTGTAGAGTATGAGGATGAAAGAGGAAATAGAAATGCCAAATGATTTTATTTAATTTTTAATAAATATTGGAGAAAATTATGCATATTTAAAGGCAGAAGAAAAGGAACTATGGTAATGTAAGTGGAAGTGGGTGTGTGGGTTGTGGAGGGTGGACAATTTTACTGTGTTTAGAAACGGCCTCAAAAAGTATCCGTATTCTGACAGGATTTTCACAATTTCAGAGTTACAGACTCATTTAGATCAATTTAAGAGATGAGATTTGACTCTTGGGTATTGCTAGCTATACTCGTAAGAGAGTGACTTTTAAAAGCAAAAAATATCAATATATTTGTTAACACTAAGCAATAAAAGTGCCAAGTGGAACAGAAGCTTCCTATTGACTAACTTGCATGCCTGCCCAGTAGGGAAACCAAGTCAATATCAGAGAGTTGCTTGATGAGAGGTCAATGCAGTGATTTCAAGACAGTGTTGAAGTTAGAATTACCCATTGTGAAAATAAATCTCCAGAGGAAGTAGAAAGAATAAGAGAGAAAAAGGTTTTGTGGAAGAGTTTAAGAATGCTATCAATAGATTGGTTATACTACAGAGTGATAAGCTGAAAATTGCCTTTATTTTCAGTGCTGAGTAAAAGCAAATATGAAATTGAGAAGACAGGTTCATTGAAAAAGATTTTCCCAGGGCAATAACTAAGTATCAGTTTAGTAAATACCAAGGTATTTGTAACAAATTTAAATTTTTATAGTGCTGTTCAATTTGAAGTATTCATACAGAAGTACACATTTATACAGATTTGTATACACTCACAAACCCCTACACATTCATTCCCATAGAATGACCAGAGAAGAAAAATTATTAATCATTTATCTGAATATCTTTAGATTGCTGTTCTTTGTAACTTTTAGAAACTATTCAGCAGCCTCATGACCCACCTAGGACAGAATCAAGTAAACTTAAAATGTTAAGAAATGCTTGGAACCATTTTTGTATTTTGACATGGGATATCTCATCACTGTCCCCTATCCTGACTCTCTATTTCTAATCACATGAATACCAGAAGTCAAATTAAATCTACTCGTGGCTTTTTTTCCATCTGTTCAACTTCTGAAACATGTGTCCGACAGGAATCATGTTTATTCAGAATGCGTATTTCCCTAAACATACCATGTAAGTAGCGGGTTACAATTGAAGGTTATGTTTATTTCAGTTAGATTTACTCTATCTTATATTTCCTAGTCAATCAAAATTCTCTGAGTTTCTTTAGGCTTTCAGACCATATATAGCCCTCTTTTATTCTAGCAAAGATATGAAAACATGTCTTATTACTCTAGCAAACACAATATTGAAAAAGTTTTAAACACTGAGAGAAAATCTGTACACAATTTGATTGGATGATATTCCAGAAGTCTCCATGGTAGCATAGAGTCTTTAGTTCTTTTCTCATCCTTTAACCTTGTCTAGGCTGTGTGCAAAACATAAATAATATAAATTGTCTGAGGGAACTATGGGCAAACCCCACTAGGAAGGCTGGTGGGAGCCATAGATTCCCCCAGAAGCTGTTTTCTATTCATCTCTTCATGCGTAAACAGGTGAAGGATCTATATTAATTTTGCTCTGCAGATGACCTAATCCCTTACAAGTCCTGCTTCAGTCTCTGATCTTTCACTATTAAGCTGCAGAAGGCAGCTTTGACTCTGATTTAGAAAATCACCTCCACTCAGTTTCACATTGCCGTAATCTAATTTTTGGTGTACCAGCTTTTCCCCTTTAGTGTGAGTCCAGTGTTATGTTAATGTTCCCTCATCCACAGATCACTGTTTTTGACAATTCAAATAAAAACAGAAAGCAATGTCCCTCAAAATGTGCTCCACAGGCCCTGCAAGAGACACAATTGGTACCCTATTCAGATCACCTTAGATCTATCTCTTCTCCTCAGCTTGAATGTGGGTTTGTTTATAAGGACCTGCAGGAAAAAGTCTTATCTGAGAGACTGACTAGGTTACTATAGCCACACACTCAAACATATATATGCAGAGCCAGAAGTACCTGGGAGTTAACAACTCAGCCTATGACTTACAGTTGAGGCAGGGCATGAAAACCTACCTCCTTTGACTCAGGTAGGGACAGACTGAATTGGAAATTTATGCCCCTAACCTCTCCAGAGGATCAGACTTGAGGCTGAGGAGACTCTGTCCCAAATGTCACTCCTGTTTGGCTTCTTTGCATTTCCTTTATTATTTTCTCCTAGGAGCATTTTCTTAATCAATGAATCCTTATCTTAGGGTCCACTTTTGGGGCCTACAATCTAAGAGAGACCTCTTTATCAGAGTCACCTGTGAGGCCTGTTAGAATTGTTGATACCTGGCCCAATCCCAAGGAGTGAAATCTGCATTTTTATTTAAAAAACTCTGAATAATGTTAATGCATAGCAAAATTTAAAAGCCAATGGCTTGAGTCATAATTATTAGCCAGTTATTGGTGATTCTAAACCTAGGTTTCTTTTTTAATCTGTTTTGTGCTGCTATACAGAATGCCTGACACTGAGTAGCTTATGAGAAACAGAAAGGTATTTCTTACAGTTCTGGACACAAGGAAGTCCAAGATCAAGGCATCAGCATCTAGTGAGGGACTTCTTATTGCATCTTCACATAGTGGAAAGCAGGAAGGTAAGAGGGACAAACTCCCTCTGTCAAGCCCTTTTACAAGGTGCGTCTAATCCCATTCACCAAAGAGAAGCCTTCATGGCCTAATGGCCTCTTAAAGACTCCACCTCCTAATACCGTCTCATTGGCAACGCCCGAATTTTGGAGAGGATACATTCAAACAACAGCAGTTTCTATCTAACCTACTGGCTTAGCCCCTCTAAATGGTCAATACCATCTTCCCTTGATACCTGCCTTCTTCACATCACCTCCCTCCAATATCCGGAATGACAAAAAGTAAGTAGACATTTTGTCATTTATTTTCTTTTACAAAATAAATTTTAAGCTTCAAATAATCTGTCCATAGCAGAGGCTTCATAAATAAAATGTAGCCAGATGGGCACAGTGGTTCACGTCTGTAATCCCAGCACTTTGGGAGGCCAAGATGGGAACTTGCTTGAGCCCAGGAGTTCAACACCACCCTGGGCAACATGGTGAGATTCCATCTGTATAAAAAGTGAAGAAAAATTAGCCAAGAGTGGTGGCACACACTTGTTGTCCTAGCTACTTGGGCAGCTGAGGTGGGAAGATCACTTGAACCCAGGAGGTCAAAGCTATAGTGAGCTATGACTGTACTACTGCACTCCAGCCTGGGTGACAGAGGGAGACCTCGTCTTAAAAAAATAATGAAAAAAAATCACTCTTTTGGGAATGGTCATAAAAGGAGTTAAAAATATTTACTCTTGATTTTTTGAGTTTATATAAAGTTATGAAAAATATTGACTACAAAACATGAGTAAGTCTAATTTTGATTTTGAATGTGTTTTCAGAATAAGCTGTAAATTCCTGAGCTTAAAATTCAAGTTCTTCTACAATCTAACATTAAACTACACTGACCTTGTTCATTAATCTAATTGTCTGTGTGTTACTTGGTACTTTTAGAGAGAACTATTGGTCTCTAATGACATAAACTGCGTTTCTTATAAAATCTCTTCAGCTATTATTTACATATAATAACATCACCACCCACAAATTTCTCCAATAAAACCCTGGAATGTAGAAAGACCTTGTCTTGAATTTGAGAAGACAGGTTGATTCACAGGAACACACATTATGTTTATACCTGCTGGATTTAATTTTAGGTGAAGGCGGAGATGCATGTTGCTTTTTGTCTAAATATGAATCTGTACATCATTTTGTAGGGTCACAAGACACTTTACCGGAAGAAATTGATTTGCTAGCTCTCTCCTCTTTTCAGTCATATAACCAATATTCTTTGACAGAACTCTCGCATCCAATAAGGCTTGAAATTATATTTATAATCAACGCTTGTTATTGCACTGAGCCTATTCTATAGCCTTTGTATTTTTATCACAATGATTTTTCTTCTTCAACTTGTTCATGTTTTGGATTATATTGACTGATTTTCAAATGTTGAACTAGTCTTGCATATCCATAATAAATCTCACTTGGTCATGGTAGATAATTCTTTTTACACACTGTTGGATTTGTTAGTTTTTTTTGTCAAGTATTTTTGTATGCATGTGTATGAGATATATTGATGAGCAGTTTTCCTTTCTTGCAATGTTCTTATCTGGTTTTGGTATTAGGGTAAATCTGGCCTCATAGAATTAAATAGAACAGGATTTCTCTGCCTGTTTTCTGGAAAACATTGTGGAGAATAGGCATCATTTCTACCTTAAATGTTTGGTAGAATTCATCAGTGAAACCATCTAGGGATGGTGCTTTCTTTTTTGGAAAGTTATAAATTATTGCTTCAATTTCACTAATACATAGGAGTCTATTCAGATTCACACAAGTTTCTGTTTGTGTGAGTCTTGATAGTTTCTGTTTCTTAGGGAATTGATCCATTTTATCTAAGTTATCAAACTTATGGATGGAATGGTTTGTACCGTTCCTTTATTATAATTTTAATGTCTTCAGGATCAGCAGGGATGAGTTCTCTTTCAGTTCCAATATGGTAATATGTGAATTTTATTTTCTTCTTGAGCAGCCTGGATAGAGTTTGTTTGTTTGTTTTTTGCAATTTTATGAATCTTTTTGAAGAACCGGCTTTTGGTTTTGTTGATTTTCTCTGTTAATTTCCTGTTTTCACTTTCATTAAGTAAGTCCTATTCTATTATTTTTTCTGCTTGCTTTACACTCAAATTGTTGTTTTTTTAGTACCCTAAAGTAGCTCAGATTATTGATTTTAGAAATTTATTTTAAATATATACATTTAGTGCTATAACTTTCTCTCTAACCCTTGCTTTTGCTGCATCCCACAAATTTTGATAAGTTGTATTTTCATTTCATTTACTTTAAAATATTATGAATTTCCTCTTGATACTTTTATGTGGCCTATGTGTTATTTATAAGCGTGTTGTTCAATCTACAGATATTTGCAGATTATTCAGGTCTTTCTGACATTCATTTCTAGTTTAGTTCCCTTATAAGAACATAGTTTGTATAGTATCTATTTCTTTTAATTTGTTGAGGTTTGTTTTACGGCTCAGAAAAAGATCAATGATAGCAAATGTTCCAGGAAGCTTAAGAAGAACATACATTCTGTTGGTATTGGATGAAGAAATCGATAAATATCAATTAGCCGTCTTTTATTGACAGTCCTGTTAAGTCAACTATATGCTTGCTGATATTCTACATGCTTAATCTATTAATATTGAGAGAGGGGTACTGAAATTTCCAACTGTAATAGTGAATTTATCTATTTCTTCTTGAAGTTCTGTCAGTTTTTTCTTCATGTATTTTAATTCTCTATTATTAGGTGCATACACATTAACTATTGTTATGTCTTGCTAGAGAATTGACCTCTTTATAACTATACAATTTCCCTCTTTATCCTTGATAACTTTCCTTGTTCTGAAGTCTGTTTTTTCTGAAATTCACACAGGAACTTTATCTTCTTTTCCTTAGTGTTGTCATGCTATATTGATATAGCTGAATTAATATATACCATATTTGTTATTTTCTATTTATTACACTTGTACCTTGTTTCTTTTTTGCCCCTCTTTTTCAATGTTCTCTGGTTCTGAATATTTTTACGACTCCATTTTATTATTAGTTGTACTTTTAAAATTTTGGCAATTGATGTTTACAATACATATTCACAACTAATTAAGTCCACTTTTAATAACACTATTCCACTTTACATGTGGTGCAGCTATTTTATAAAAGGGTATTAGGAATTTTTTCCCTTCTATTCCATATTTTATTACTATCATTCCTTTCACTTATTTATATGCTATTATCATTCAATATACTGCTACTTTCAGTCTTTTAAACAAAGTTATGTTTTTGATCAATTAAGACTAAGAAAAACAAAAGATTTTATTTTACCTTCATTTGTTACTTCTCTAAGGCTTTTCCGTTGTTTATATAGTTTCATATTTGTGACCTATGTCATTTTCCTTCTGCCTACAGAAAATGTGCTAATTTTTTTGCAGGAAATCTCTGCTAGTGATAAATTCCCTTGTTAAAATAATATATTTCATTTTTTAGAACAGTTTTAGGTGCACAGCAAAAAGAGAAAAGTATAGGTAGTTCCTATACACACTCCTATCCCCACAGATACACAGCCTCTCCCACTATTAACATGCTGCACCAGGCCAGGCGCGGTGGTTCATGCCTGTAATCCCAGCAATTTGGGAGACTGAGGTGGGCGAATCACGAGGTCAGGAGCTCAAGACCAGCCTGGCCAGCATGGTGAAAACCCATCTCTACTAAAAATATAAAAATCAGATGGGCATGGTGGCATGTGCCTGTAATCCCAGCTACTCAGGAGGCTGAGGCAGAAGAATCACTTGAACCCAGGAGTCGGAGGTTGCGGTGAACCGAGATCACACCACTGCACTCCAGCCTGGGTGACAGAGGGAGACTCCATCTCAAAAAAAAAAAAATTCTGCACCAGAGTGGTACAATTGTTACAATTAATGAACCTATTTTGACATACCATTATTGCCCAAAGTCTATAGTTTACATTAGGGTTCACTCTTGGTGTTGTACATTCTATGGGTTTTAACAAATCCATAATGGCATATATCCACTATTATGGTATCATGTTGAATAATTTCACCATCCTAAAAATTCTCTGTACTCTGCCTATCAATTCCTTCTTCCCTGTAATCCCTGACAACCACCGATCTTTTTACTTTTGCCATAGTTTCCCCTGTTCCAGGATGTTACATAATTAGAACCATACCATACGTAGTCTTTTCAGTTTGGCTGGCTGCTTTCCCTTGATAGTATGCATTTAAGGTTCTCTCTTTCATTTCATGGCTATATATTTTTAACCTATGTCATTTTCTTTCTGCCTATAGAAAATATGTTATTTTTTTTGTAGGAAAGTCTGCTAGTGATAAATTCCATGTGTGTGTGTATGTATGTATGTATGTGTGTGTGTGTGTGTGTGTGTGTGTGTGTGTGTATATATATATAGTGTTGAATGGTATTCTATTGTCTGGATGTACCAGTTTATCAATTCACCTACTGAGGGACATCTTCATTGCTTCCAAGTTTTGGCAATTATGGATAAGGCTGCTATAAACATCTTGGCAGGTTTTTGTGTGGACATAGTATTCAACTCATTTGGGTAAATACCAAGAAGTGTGATTGCTGGATCATACAGTATAAATATATTTAGTTTTATAACAAACTGCCAAACTGTCTTTGAAAGTGGCTAGATCATTTTGCATTCCCACCAGCAATATATGAGAATTTCTGTTGCACCATCTCCTCATTAGCATTTGGTGTTGCCAGTGTTTCAGATTTTTGTCAGCCTAGTAGATGTTTAGTGGTATGCCTCCACTTTTGAAGAATAATTTCACTGGATATAGAATTCTAGTTTGTTGGGGCTCGGCGCAGTGACTCACACCTGTAATCCCAGCACTTTGGGAGGCCGAGGTGAGCAGATCACCTCAGGTCAGGAGCTTGAGAACAGCCTGGCCAAAATGGCAAAAACCCCTTCTCTACTACAAATACAAAAATTAGCTGGATGTGGTGGTAGGTGCCTGTAATCCCAGCTGTTCAGGAGGCTGATGCAGGAGAATCACCTGAACCCAGGAGGTGGAGGTTGCAGTGAGACAAGATTGCACCACTGCACTCCACCCTGGGCGACAAAGAGATACTTCATCTCACCACAGAAAAAGAAAAACAAACAAACAAACAAACAAACAACAACAACAAAAAAGCAAAAACAAAAGAAGAAAAAAAAAGAATTCTAGTATGTTGGGTTTTCTTTTTTTTTTCAACACTTTAAATATTTCACTTCACTGTCTTCTGCTTTCGTGGTCTTGGATCAGAAGTCTGCTGTAATTCTTATCATTTTTTTCTGTATAGGTAAGACGGCTTCCTTCATCCCCACTCCCTGGGCTTTATTCAAGTTTTTTTTTATCTTTGTATTTTTGCTGTTTGAATATGATATGCCTATATGTAGTCCTTTCGGTATATATTCTGAATGATATTCTCTGTACTTTCTGTATCTGTGGTTTGTTTTGTGTGTCATTAATTTTGAAGAGTTCTAAGCCATTCTCCTTTATTCTGAATATGCACATATGTTGATATTGTTCTACAGTTTTTACATATTCTTTTTTATTAATATTAGGTTTTCTTTTTTTATTTTGGCACCGGAAGTTTCCACTGACTTATCTTCAAGCTCACTGATTCTTTCCCTGCCCTGTTCAGTCTACTGATGAGACCGTCAAGGGCATTCTTCGTCTCTGTCTTAATGCTTCTAGAATTTACTTTAGATTTTCCATTTCTCTGCTTACATTAACATCTGTTCTTGCATGTTGCAGATTTTTTTTTTTTCATTACAGCCCTTAACATTTTGATCATGGTTATTTTCCAACATCTCTGCCATATTTAAGTCTGGTTCTGATGCTTGCTTTTCTTTTCAGATGCCTTTTTTCCTGCCACTTGGCATACTATGCAATATTTTTTGAAGGCTAGATGTGTTGCACTGGGTAACAAGAACTGTGGTAAGTAGGCTACTAGTGTGAGAATTTATGTTAATTTACCTAGAAGTCAGTTTTTGTTTAATATTAGCTGTAGCTGTAGTTACCAGATGCTTCAGATTCTTCTAGTGTCTTATTTTTGTCACTACTCTTGACTATGGTATTTCCGAAGTATTCCTAAACTAAAGCCTGAGTCTTGCAGTTCTTTCAGCTGTAATATATTGTTATTGTACTGGTGATCATGTCAAAATGTGGAAGACTAGTCCTATATAATCTTCCACTTAATTCTCAGTCTTTTAGTGGGTATACATTTTGGCCTGTAACCTTTATAAAAGTTTTTTCTTGTATAGTTTATTTTTTTTTCCTATCTTCCACTTTAGGTGAATCGCCTTTCTCACCTAAATACTAGAGGAGGCTAAAGTGAAAAGAATGCCATTTTCTCAGGGCTCTGGGGCAAAGCTCTGTTAATTATTTTCCCCTGGAGAATAGGTCTTTGTTACGGACAATGCCCTAGAAATGTTTCATAATGTTACTCCTCCTACCAGAGCCCTGCCATCTGTCTTGGTTCTTGGCAGTGAGAACATAGAAAACTTCCTGGAGGTAAAGTCCATGAAAGTGTGGTGGCATCCCTAAGACTGTGGCCCCCAGGAGTCTCTCATTTTCATGTTAGTCCACACTCAGTCTTCAGCAATTTGTTAAAATTACCATTTAGGTGTCCCTATCAGTTTATGTATG
Source organism: Macaca thibetana thibetana (assembly GCF_024542745.1). NCBI lineage: Eukaryota > Metazoa > Chordata > Mammalia > Primates > Cercopithecidae > Macaca > Macaca thibetana. The sequence goes on from NC_065598.1 coordinate 109,133,991, forward strand.
GCTCTAGAGAATTATGCTCCATTGAAGGAAATTACAGCTGGGACTCAATGAATTTGCTTGTCTTTCCAGATTTCAGAAGGGCAGTTTGCTCTGTGATTTTACTTCTCTTCTGGGTTGAAGAAAAGTCGTTCATTTTCAGTTTGTTCAACTTTTTTCTTATTGTAAGGATAGTACTGATTACTTCTACATTATTTACTTGTTAGTTCTGAAACCAACAAAAAAATGTTGTTCTTTGTATTTGAGTTTATTATTTGATTAATTTGGCTTCAGCCCTCATTGTGGCATGTCAGGGCCAATACAATTTATAGTCTTTTCTTACTCCTCTTATCAAACAATGCCCTAATCCATGAACACTCACACTGTATCAAGTAAGATTCATTTTAGCTGCTCATAATGAAAACACCTAAAGTAACAGATTTTAAGGTGATAGAAGCTGTTTCTGTCTCATGTAAAGGAGGTTTGGAGATAGGCATGCCAGGCCGGTATAGAGATACCTTGGGGACATAGAGATTTAATTTCTTCTATAATAGCCTTAACATGTAATTTCCAGTTCAGAATGGCTGCTGAATCTTCAGCCATTAACTTTCCTGTCAGGAGAAAGAAGACAGGAAGTTAAGGGTAAACAAGGGCATGCATCTGCCCATCTTTTAGAAACTTTCAAAATATTTTCATCCTATAGCTTCTACATACATCTTAGTCTTAATACCACACCTAACTGTAAGAGACCCTGGGAAATGAAATCTTTTTTTGCTGAGTTCATTGGAATCCCAATTAAAACAATAGTTTAGACACTAAGCAAAGAGTATTAATGTATACTGAGTTGACAAATAACAGACCCTGTCAGCAAGATTCAAAATCAATGGAAGTTGAAAGCTAATAGCAATTTGACTCCGTTATCTTTCTAAAACCAAAATTAAAATGAACACACACACACAACAGCTACGTTTGACCTTGTTTTCATTGGCTGATGGAGTAAAAATTCACAATGATGAGGCTTCGATGACTGGAGGAATGCCAGGGTCCTTGGTTTTGCACCGATCAAGATAAAACAACACAGACACACGTGGAGTGGTTTTAACGAGCAGAGAGTATAAGAGGTAAGAAAGAAGGAAGAACTTCCCCCATTAAGAGACAGAGGGAGGGGAACTTCTACGGGTAAAACAAATCACTGTTTAAAAAAAAATTCTCATCAGATCTTGCTTTGTGTTTCTGGAGATGGAATATATATATTCCTATGATGGTTCACTTTCACATAGTGGCTTGATTATTAGGCAACAACTGATGAACACAATTGTTGGATTTTTGGAAGAAGAGAAGAAGGGCCATGTGGGACCGCCAGTTTACTGACAACGAAAGTTGGGTTGAGAGAAATCAAAGAAATAAGAAACAGCTATTTCTGCCTGAGCACTGTGCTTTTGATGTTTGATTCAACTACAGAAGTTACAAAAATAACATTTCTTTTTTATCAACAAAGTGGGGTGAGACATCACCACTAGACAGTTTTTCTCTAATAGCTAAATTCAGTTAAAGAGGTAAGGCATCACAATTCTGTTTCCAATAGTAAAAAATATTACTCTCAAATTGGTCAATTCCTCCATAAATTTTTGAAAAGTAACTATATAGCAAATTCCTAAAATAAGAACTCACTTGATAGGTTCAATACCTGAATGTTTTTGTAATTTTCTATGTGATGCGACTTTAAATAAAACTGTAATTATGGGTTTAAACTTACGCGCACTAAATTTTGAGACAAGCGATCAAGTTTAGGACATCATCAGCATATTTACCGGATAAATTTCTATAGTTTCTGTGTTTTAATTGAAGTGCTTTGACACTGAGAAAAAAAGGAGAGAAAACAGTAAGGATTTAAATAATGTCAATTTCTACAGTTAAAAAAAAATGTGAATGATTGAAATGGATGAGCTACTGACATTGCCATATTTAACGTGTTTATAAATAATTTTATGTACCATATTGTGAAAATTATGACCTAATAAAATATAAACAAATTGATGATTTTTTTCTGAAATCAAAAGAACTCAGGTTCAATCAGTTTCTTACACATCACTTATACATCACTGTGATGTTCGAGATTTACTATGATATCCCTGAGGTCCTGTAACTAGATCATGAGGTGCCTTCTCAGTAATTACAGAATATAAATTGTGTTCAGTGTTGCCTACAGTGAAATGTCATTTTGTTGAAAAGGGGTAATTAATATGAAGTATATATATTAATTGTCAGTGGAATAGAAGAACAAATGAACTGAATCATCCAATTAACCACCCAGACAAATGAAGATACATTTGGGTCAAATAAATGTATTCCGCTCAGTTTAAGGAATCACTTAAAGGGAGTTTGCTTACTGTGGTGTAAATGAACATTTAATACTTTTAGAGGTGTCCCCCTGGGCTGATACCCAAGCTATCTCAGCAAGGTCCTATTTCTCTATTGCTTGCCTCATATGACTAAAATCTCTAAGAAGTAATTTCCCCTGAATTTACAGAATATGTATTATCATCTATGTTAAAGCAAGATTTTTTAAAATGGAGTTAATATTTTCATTTCCTTCATTATATTATCCTGTTTTTTTAAGCACCTGTCAGCCTGTGTAAAGTAAGGAAAATGGTTTAGTATTTTAAAATGTATGTAGGACTAAAGGTAAAATCAAATAATATCCCTTTACAGTCAACTGTTATGATAAACTCTTTATAGCCAACTGACTGTTATGGTAATGTCCCAAACTCTAAATAGATAAATAAACAAACTAAAAGCAAATAAACATAGCATGAATGATTGATTGCAAATGGAAAATAATTTTTAACAAATTGACAAAACAATGCAGTTTAGGGAATTATCTTCTTTTATCTTCCTCAGAATTTATAGGTTGACAAAGAGTGATTACTTTCATGATTGAGTTATTTCATGATTGAGTTATATAAAATAATTTTACCAGTCTTTGTACAAATCAAAAACTTGTCATCCCTCAGACTCTCAGTGCTTTTTTTTTTTTTGAGATGAAGTCTTGCTCTTGTTCCCCAGGCTGGAACGCAATGGTGCGACCTCGGCTCACTGCAACCTCTGCCTCCTGGGTTCGAGCTATTTTCCTGCCTCAGCCTCCTGAGTAGCCGGGATTACAGGCGCCTGCGGCCACGCCTGGCTAATTTTTGTATTTGTAGTAGAGACAGGGTTTCACCATGTTGGCCAGGCTGGTCTCGAACTCCTGACCTCAGGTTATCCGCCCGCCTTGGCCTCCTGGGATTACAGACATGAGCCACCATGCCCGGCCCACAGTGCTTTTTAAAAATAAATATGTTATTCCAGAATCAATTCAAGTACTGTAAGATCTCTTACTTTTCTGGCTGCTATGGACTGAATTTTGCTCCCCGAAAATTTATATGTTGAAGTCCTAACCTAAAAAGTGATGGTATTTGGAGATGGGGTTTTTGAGAACTGATTAGGTCAAGAGGAAATCATTAGGATGGGGTCCTCCTAATGGGATTAGTGCCCTTATAAGAAGAGACAAGAGAGCACTCTTTCCCTCTCTCCTCTCTCGAAACCTCTCCCTCTCTTTTTGCCATGTGAGGACATGGCAAGATGATGGCCATCAGCAAACCAGGAAGAGGACTCTCACTAGGAGTCAAATAAGCTGATACCTTTATCATGGATGTCCCAGTCTCCAGAACTGTGAGAAATAAAGCTTTCCTCTTCCCCGGTTCTCCCACTCTTTTGTTTAAGTCATCAAGATTAACAGGAAAGATGATTGTTCTTCCCTGGAGAAAACGGATAAAATATAGATATCCTACTGTATTTGATAGGCTTGTCTCATTTTCCACAGTTCCTATTGATCCTTCTTGGACCAATACAATAGACATTCTAGCTGACTGTCCTCCAAAGTTTCAGAAATTGGTCAGTATAGGAACTTAATTAACTCTAAGGACTTCCTATTCCTAAAGATGAATGTTTATCTCTTACTTTTTAGTTCAAACAATAATGTGTAAACCTACACTGTCCTACCTAATTCTTCAGAAAGGGTTATAAAATGAGTAGCACCTTGTAGAAGAGCTCATATCAGAGGCCGATATGGGTAATTGGTATAACGTAGAATGAAACCTACACAATACTGTTCACTGTAGCCATGGCTGGAATCAGAGTTCAAGGTGAGATTATGTGAGATGGTACAAAAGAGATGACTGACACTACCATGCCCTCCATGAAGTGGAATAAATCTTGAAGTTGATGGCCAGTCACAATCTTTATAATAGTCTTAATACAGGAAGGTTAGTGGAAGAAGGTTAGTATCTACTTGCTATTACTGATTTGGAAGGCATAATTGATATTCATCCCCATCCTTCAGTATGTCACTTTACATGGTGATTAACAGTAAATAAGAGGGTTCATTCTCTAAACTCTTACCAATAATAGATATTGCTAGTAAAAACAAAAGTTACAATATCAGATGAAAAACTGAATCTTGTGCTTTAATTTTGCTGCTTGATTTACATTGAATTTAAGTATGTTTTATAGTGTCTTTTTATATTTCTTCATTTTTGAAAAACATATTCTTTTTTTCTTATTTTTCTGTTGACCCTTTCTGTAAATTGTGTTGATTTTAAAAAGCTCAGATAATAAGTTATACTGTAAGTCCGGAAAACATGAATGACTCTTGAGAAACAGATGTGGGGCAATGGCAGTTTCATATTGGCTTTTAAATTGTACTGAATGGGTTGTTACTTATTTCTCTGCACTAATTGTAAAATAGACTGATATAATGAATTACTTTGAACCACTAAAGTTGAGCTTTAACTGGGATTATGGTGAGTAGGTCATTCTGCCTACAAAAACTAAAAGAAGGGTGCTTTCAAAGTGTATACTATATTGATATTTCTGGATTCAAGTGTCATTAATTATTTGAACATATTTTCTAGCTCTGTTTAGATAATAGTGTGTGAATGAGATATGCTCATGCACATTACTCTAATTTTCCCAATTGGTTATTACCAAGGTAGGGTATCAATTGAGTTTGCAGGTTTATCAGTCACTTGCAGCACTGTTTATATTATGTTGGCTTCCTTAAAACCCATGTCATGGAACCAATTTAATTTTCTGCTCAAGAGAGCTATTTAATTTACATTCAGTGTGTTCTGTTGTTTGAGATTTAGGATTTTTTCAGAAAATAGTTTTAGCAGAACGCTCCCTGAGGCAGGTAATAAATTCTAAGTTGCAGAATGTCACCGAAGACATTTAGACAAGTGCCTGTTCATTAACTAAGCTCACTATGTAAATTAGCTTTTGAGTGGAGGTTACAGAAAGGCAAGTTTTGGTTCAAAACAAAGAATATTTAATAATTTTTACTGCTTAAAATTGGAGAACATTATCTCAAAAGACAGTGAGTTCTTATTCATTATCAGTGTTAAATGTCCAGAGACTCAATTGTTTTAGAGGGAGACCCTGCTAGGAGTGAGGATTGACTGACTCACTGGTGTCTGTATAAGGATGGTCTAGGTTCAGCCACATTAACAAATAACCATAAAGGAGGTTTGGAACAACAAAATTTTCTCATATGCTAAAACCCAAAGTAGTTGAGAGGTGGAGCACAGTTGGCTCCGCTCGTTCCCCTTACTTTAGGACTCGGGTTGACAGAGGCTTCATCTTGAAATGAGCTTCTGTTCTTATTATATAGAAAAGAAAGGTGGTTAACAAAAAATGTCTCTTAAAAGTTTCTCCTGTAAGCGACACTCTATTTTTTTGGCCAAATATTATTCATCCTTGAAAAAGAAGGAGATCCTTTCATTTGCCACAACATGGATGGACCTGGAGAACATTATGTTAAGTGAAATAAGCCAGAAAGGAAAAGATAGCATGATCTCAAAAAAGGTCAAACATATAGATAGAAAATAAAATAGTGGTTACTAGGGTCATGGAGTGGGTAGGAGGATGAGAATGGGGAGATGTAGATCAAAGGATACAAACTGGCAAATACGTAGGGGAAACAAGTTGAAAGATCTAATGTACTAACTATAGTTAATAGTAGTGTATTATAATCAAGATTTTTTCTAAATGAATACATTATAGCTGCTCATGCCATGGGGGTGGATGGGTAACTATGGGAGATGATGGATATGTTAATTAGTTCCACTATAGCAAACATTTTACTGTACACGTATATTTCATAACATCATATTGTATACCTTAAATATGCACAGTAAAATTTATTTTTTAAAAGACAAACAAATAAAAACACATTGCTTAACTTCAACAGCTACGAGTGCCATCCTACCACATCCCTACCACAGGAAACCAGATTTGTGAACAGCTCTATAAGTAACCACAGTCTCCAATTGTCATTCATTTTTGAAATGATTTAGAGTCCAAATATAGCAGAAAGCCAATTATAGGATATGGAAATAGATCTTCCTTTAGTACAGCAGACTCAACTTTTCTGCATTCTCTGTCTCTTTGAAAGGGTTTCATGAAAGCAGAGAGTGAGTGCAAACAAACATTGAATGAATGTGGTTTATTGCCATATATCATATCTGCATGAATATTGCCTTTTAAATTTTTTATTTAAAATTGTTTTGGATACATAGTAGCTGTACATATTTATGAGGTACAAGATATTTCAATACAAGCATACAATATATAATGATCAAATCAGAATAATTGAAGTATCTACTACCTCAAGCACTTATCATTTCTTTGTATTAGGAACATTACAATTCCATTCTTTTAGTTATTTTGAAAATTACAGTAAATTATTGTTAACTATACTTACCCTATTATACTACTGAACACTGGATCTTATTTCTTCTCTCTGTATTTTTGTGTCCATTAACCATCTCCTTTTTATTCCCCTCTCCCCACTACCCTTCCCAGCTTCTGGTAACCAACAATCTACAGCATAAGTCCATGAGTTCATTTTTTTTAACTCTCACATATTATGGAGAAAGTGCAAAGTTTGTCTTTCTGTACCTGGCTTATTTCACTTAATGTGATGACCTCCAGTTCCATCCATGTTGTTGCAAATGACAGGATTTCATTCTTTTTTGTGGCTGAATAGTACTCCACTGTGTATTTGTACCACATTTACTTTATCCATTCATCTATTGATGGATACTTTGTTTGATTCCATATCTCGGCTATTGTGAATAGTGCTGCAATAAACATGGAAATGCAGATATTACTTTGATATACTAATTTCCTTTCTCAGTGGGGTTGCTGGATCATATAGTAGTCTATTTTTATCTTTGAAAAATTTTTTTCAGGAATCTCCATACTGTTTCACATAGTGGTTGTACTAATTTACATTCCCACCAACAGTATATAAAGGGTTCCCCTTTCTCCACATTCTCGACAGCATTTGTTGTTGCCTGTTTTTTGTATAAAAGCCTTTTATTTCTTTAGAGACAGGGTCTTCCGGTGTTGCCTCGACTGAATTCAAACTCATGGATTCAAGCGATCGTCTCACCTCAGCCTCCTGAGTAGCTAGAACTATGGGTGTGAGCCACAGTGCCTGTCCTAAAAAGCTATTTAACTGGAATGAGATTATAGCTCATTGTAGTTTTAATTTGCATTTCTCTGGGGATTAGTGATGTTGAGGTTTTTTATATACCTGTTGGGCATTTGCATGTCTTCTTTTGAGAAATGTTTATTCATATTTTTTGCAAATTTTAAGTTGGATTATTTGGTTTTATTCTTATTGAGTTGTTTGAGCTCCTTATATATTCTAGTTATTAATCCCTTCTCAGATTAGTAGTTAGGAAATATTTTCTCCCATTCTGTAGATTCTCTTTTCACTTTGTTAATTGTTTCCTTTGCTGTGAAGTAGCTTTTTATCTTGGTGTGATATCATTTATCTGTTTGTGCTTTGACTGCCTATGCTTTTAACGTCTTACTCAAGAAAACTTTGCCCAGGCCAATGTGCAGAAGTGTTTGTTCAACGTTTTCTTCTAATAGTTTTATAATTTGCGGTCTTACGTTTAAGTCTTTATTTTTTTACTTGATTTTTGTATATGATGAGAGATGGGATTTAGTTTCATCCTTCTGCATATGGATATCCAGTTTTTTCCGCATCATTTATTGAAGATGTTGTTCTTTCCTCAGTATATGTCTTTGGCACTTTTGTGAAAAATGAGCTGACTATAAATGCATGAATCTATTTTGGAGTTCTCTGTTCTATTTCCTTGGTCCCTGTGTCTGTTTTTATGTCAGTACCATGTTGTTTTGGTTACTGTAGCTTTATAATATAATTTGATGCCAGGTAATGTGATTCCTCCAGTTTAGTTCTTCTTGCGTAGGATAACTTTGGCTATTTTGGGACTTTTGTGGCTCCATATAAATTATAGGATTGCTCTTTCTATTTTTGTGAAGAACATTATTTTGATAGAGATTGCATTGAATCTGTAGATTGCTTTGGGTTGTATAAACATTTTAAAAACATTGATTCTTCTAACCCATGAACATGGCATATCTTTCCATTTTTTGTTATGTCTTTAATTTCTTTCAACAACATTTTATAATTTTCATTGAAGAGATATTTTACTTCTTTGGTTAATTCCTAAGTATTCGATTTCATTTGCAGCTATTTTAAATGGGATTACTTTCTTGGTTTGTTTTTCAGATTGTTTGTTTATGGCATATAGAAATGCTACTGCTTTTTGTGTGTGGATTTTGTATCCTGAAACTCTACTGAATTTGTTTATCAGTTCTAACAGTTATGTAGTGGAGTCTTTAGGTTTTTCTAAATATGAAATCAGATCATCTGCCAACAAGGCTGACTTGACTTCATTTCTAATTTGAATGTCCTTTATTTCTTTCTCTTTTCTAATTTATCTAGCTAGGACTTCTAGTACTATGTTGAATAAAAGTGATGAAAGTGGGCATCCTTGTCTTGTTCCAGATCTTAGAGAAAATGCTTTCAGGTTTTTTTTCTCATGCAGTGTGATACTTTCTGTGGATTTTTCTTATATGGTTTTTATGATGTTCAGGTATGTTCCTTCTATACACAGTTTTTTGAGAGCTTTTATCATGAAGGGATGTTAAGTTTTATGGAATACTTTTTCTACATCTAATGAAATGATCATATAGGTTTGTCCTTCATTCTGTTGATATGATGAATCACATTTATTAATTTATGTATTTTAAACCATGCTTGCACCTCTGGGGTAAATCTCACTTGATCAGCATGAATGATCTTTTTAATGTGTTGTTGAGTTCTATTTACTAGTATGTTTTTGAGGATTTTTACATCTATGTTCATCAGAGATGCTGGTCTGTAGTTTTGTTGTTGTTGTGTTATCATCTGGTTTTGTTATCTGGGTAATACTGGTCTTGTAGAATAAGTTTGGAAGCATTTCCTTTGCCTCAATTTTTTGGAATAGTTTAAACTGGATTGGTATTAGTTCATCTTTAAATGTTTGGTATAATTCAGCAGTGAGAGTTGGTGAAATGCTGGTATGGACACTCCTGTGGCCAACACAGCTGGTACTCCACATTGTTGCACCTGAAGCTTTGCAGACCAGCACAATACTGGCCTGTGGCCACTGCTGCTTGGCTGCTACTGATGTTTATTCAAAGTCTAAGACCACTTTAGTCAGTGGATGGTAAATTCTTCTGAAACTGGGTACATCTCATCAAGGCAATGGATTCCTTTCTGGCCACAGTGGGTCTGAAAACGCTGTCGGGGAGCAAAGATCTGCACTCTGGAGTTTCAGGAATATGCCTGCTGCTTTTTATTACTATTACTATGGTACCCAGGTTGCAAGACAAAGTTATCTGTATTCTTCCTTCTCCTTTCCCCAACAACATGTCAACATGGTACTGACATAAAAACAGACCTTCTAACCTGACTGCCACTCAAATTTATTCCAAGCTCCAGGTCACTTTAGTCAGCGGGTGGTGAAGCCAGCCAGAACTGTTTCCTCCTGCTGAGGCAGGGAATTTCTAGCCCAGGGCTGGTCTAAATGCTTCCTTCACAGGTGCCAGCAGAATTCTTCCCTGCACTACGTTCCACTGTGACAGGACAGCACTGAGTTCCCAAGGTCCACTCTCACTTTGGTCTTTCTCGCCCAAGCACACAGATTCTGTCTTCATGCTACACTACATGGGGTTCGCAGTGGGGCGGGGGGGGGAGGTGCTATAGGCAATGCAAGACTGTCTTTTCTACCCTCTTCAATGCCTCTTTCCTTGATAATATAGTCAAACCAAGTACTGTGGTTGTCACCTATTTTGGTTTCTCTGAAGGTGTTTTCTTGCATGAATAGTTGCTCAATTTGGTCATCTTGAGGGGGAATGATCACTGAAGGGCTATATTCAGTCATTTTGCTTCAGCTCCCAAATATTGCCTCCTTTAAGTGTGGAAAAAGAGGAAGAAACATTAACTACTCCCCACCCAGCTCCCCTTTATAGTGACATAAAAAACAACAGATATGTCAGAGTAGCAGAAAAAAAATATAACCCGGGCCACCTCAATGGAAACTATCAAAATATTTTTATAATCTATCCACTTATTTTTATATTTATTGTCGCCTTTCAAGTCCAAGCCATAGTAATCTCTAGTTTGAAGTACTTCAGTAGTCTCTTAATTGGGCTTCCTGGTTCTCTTTTACTACCCTAACTACTCTTATTACCAAACTGCAAACATACTGGTATTTTAAAAAATGCAAACCTCATTTTATCAGTCCTTAACACACGTCAAGGCTTCCATTGGCACTTAGAAAAGACCAAAACATGTATATATGAAAATGTATGCACTCACACACATATTTTTACTATGACCTACAGGGAAATAAGTAATTGGGTCTTTATCTGACTCTCCAACTCCATGCCAATGGGGTATACGTACTTCACTAAACCAAATAATGGGGTTTCAGAGGAGACTAATATGTGTTGTTTTGGGGGGAGATCTTGAGGACAAAGGTGCCGGTAACTGATTCATGTCTGAAAAATCTAAAGGTGAAAGACTGGATCAGACATTTAAGTAGAACAGAAAGACACCACTATTTGGAAATAGTCTTCACCTTCAGAGATTGACTGTATATAGGTGTATGCTTCCGATGTTTGCCATGGACTGGATGTTAATCCCATATAAAAAAAAGTTCAACTTGTGCTGTCTTCAGGGAAATGCCTGTAGAAGCAAAGTGACCACAAATTTAAAAGTGATACGTATTTTCCCTCCCTCTGACTGCTTTTAAAATAAAAAATTCGATTTAATGAGTTCTCTTATGAGGAGCCTACCTGCATTTTTCTTTGCATTGATCCTACTTGGGGTGTATAGTATATCTTGAATCTGTAGCTTGATATTACCTATTGGCTTTGAAAAATTCTCGGCCATTTCTATGCAATTATTGTATCTGCCTCATTTTCTGATTGCTCACCCCTTCCATGATGCCAATTACATGTATATCAGAATTTTTCCCATGTCCCATGTGTTTCTTGAAAGTTTTTCTCTCAGTGCTTCAATCTAGACAGTTTCTCGTCAGTCCTCACCCATACTTCGATCTGTTTTTTTTTCCTTCATCTCTAATATGCTGTTAAACTCATCCATCTATTCATAGTTTCAATAATTATATTTTCCGATTCTAGACTTCCTGTTTGGTGATTTGTTTTAGTTACCAGTCCTCTGCTGAATACTTCACCTTATCACTGAATTTTTTAAACTTGTTAATCATTTTTAAAGGTTCATGTCTAAAAACTAAATAGCTAGATTCTACATGAGTTTGTTTATATCATCTGTTTATTTTTCTCGGTTTTCAGTTAATTTTTTACTTTTTCCATGCCTGATGGTTTTTTATTTACTGCTGATTATTGTATATGAAAAATAGTTGAGATTATTTGAAGCTCTGGATATTGTTATACTTCTGGGACAATTTAATTTTCCTTCTGGTAAGCAGTTAGGCTAAGGACAGATTGTATTATTCCAATCAGGGATTTAACTGATTTAAAGTTGGCCTTTAGTTTTGGTGAGGGCTGTTCTATTTCTCATTCACTCTTACCCTTAGAATATAACCCTTCCAGGTCCTAACTTAAAGCCTCACCCTTAGAATATAACCCTTCCGGGTCCTAACTTAAAGCCTCAAGTGTTTACCAAGTCTTCTCCTTCTTGTCAAGTTTTAAACTCCAATTTTTCTCCTGTAGATGTGAGATTCTGAAAACAGCTGTCTTATGTTTTCGGTCTTCAGTCACTGCATTTGACTGTGTCTGCATAAACCCTTTAAGGGACTTACTGGTGCCAAATTGGTCTCACCTTCTAGGTTTCCCTTCTCTGAGACATCATGCCTGTCTTGGTAGGTTGCTTTGCACTCCAATAGATGTTATTTTATATGTTATCCAGATTTTCCAGGTTTCTCAGAAGTATAATTGGTCCAAACAAACTACTCCATGATTGCTGAAAGTGGTAGAGTACTATAAATCTTTTACCTCTAATATTCCAGTTGATTTTATAATTAAAATTTGTCTTGGCACTAATTATAAATATTCACATAACACCTTTTTAAAAATAATCTATTTTAATATTTATAGGTGCACGATCACTTTGGTGTATGAAATTCCTTTCAAAATTAATTCCCATAATTATCTATTGTAGATTAGTTCAATTTAGATATCCTCAGAAATCTGTGCTGTCGACACAAACATTATTTTTAGCTATGATACCATAAGTAACAGTTCTTGTTTATAAATTATGGCCACTGAAAGCAATACTTTTTCCTTTGTTTTCTTCTGCTATTCTGAGAATCAATTGAAATTGCTTTAGTAGTGTATGCTTCCTTAAATTAAGATCTCTGGCTTGGCTATCATTATTTAAATACCTAGTGTTATGTACGGACTGGTTGGTTTATTGATAGATTTAGCCATTCAACAAATATGTTTTGAGCATCAACTTTATCTTAGTCACATTTCTGAGATAATGTGTGTACAGAAAAGAGACAGGTAGACAAAGGACTAAAATGCAATAATGTAATATTTGCAATTGAGAAATGTACATAGCACAAAAGGAGCATAATCCTGCCTGGAGAAGTCAAGGAAGGATTCACAGAGTAGTTAATGTTTTAACTGATCCGTGAAATATTTTTCGTAGTTTTCAAGTCTGATAAGTCCTACAGGATCTTATAAAGTGGTTACCAAATCCGGCCTTGAGAAGTCTTGAAAAGATTGTTAGTTTTCAGCAAATGGTGCCAGAATAACTGGTCATGCACATGAAACAAAATGAATCAAGACAAAGACATTACAAGCTTTACAAAAGTTACAAAATACTTCACAAAAATTTAACTCAAAATACTCATGGAGATAGAGAGTAGAATGAGAGTTACCAGAAGCTGGGAAGGGTAGTTGCTGGGGGGGTGGTGGGGTGGAGAAAAGTGAGGATGGTTAATGGGTACAAAAAAAAATAGAATAAATAATATCTAGTATTTGATAGCACAACAGGGTGATTATAGTCAGTAGTACTTTTATTGTACATTTTAAAATAACTAAAAAAGTATAATTCAGTTGTTTGCAACACAAAGGATAAATTGCTGAAGCGATGAATACCCCATTTACCCTGATGGGATTATTATGAATTGCATGGCTGTATCAAAATATCTCATGTACCCCATAAATATTTACACCTACTGTGTACCCATAAAAATTAAAAATTAAAAACAAATTACCTAAAAATGGATCGCAGACCTAAATGTAGATTACAAAATACAAAACTCCTAGAAAATAACATAGGAGAACATCTACATGACCTTGGGTTTCGAGATGACTTTTTAGATATGGCACCCATTACAATCAATGAAAAAATAATTGACAAGCTGGATTTTATTGAATTTTCAAAAATTATTTTCTGCAAGTGACCCTGTCAAGAGACAAAATGCAGACTGAGAGAAAATATCTGCAAAAGAGATATCTGACAAAGTATTGTTATCCAAAATATACAAAAAAACTCTTCAAAGACAACAATGATTCAACAAACAGCTCAATTAAGCAATGAGCCAAAGGCCTTAACAGACATCGCACCAAAGTAGATCAAGTAGATGCACACATGACAAAAAAGTATATGAAGCCATGGTCCTCATAATATGTCATAAGTGAAATGCAAATTAAAACAATAATGAGATACCTGACATACCTATTAAAATGGCCCAAATCCATAACACTGACAACACTTGACTACTGGTGAACATGTGGAAAAACAGGCCTTTCATACGTTTCTGGTGGGAATGCGAAATAGTATAGCCACTTTGGAAGACAGCTGGAAGTTTCTTACAAAACTGATCCTACTCTTACCAGATAATACAGCAGTTATGCTCCTAACTATCTACCCAAAGAAGTTCAGAACGTGTCCACAACTTCTTCGGGTAGATATTTAGGAGCATAACTGCTGTATCATCTGGTAAGAGTATGTCCACATCCATAGAAGTTACACCACCAAGAAATAACCCCAAAATCAACCACGGTCTTTGATAATAATGTGTGTCAAAATACATCCATCAATTGTAACAAATGTGCTCCTCTGGTGGGGCATGTTGATAATGGGGGAGTCTGTACCTGTGAGGAAAATGGGGGTATATGGGAAAATGAGAACTTTCCGTATTTTCTGCTCTATTTTTCTGTGACTCTAAAACTGTTCTAAAAATAAAGATTATTAGAGACAGCATGTGAAAAGAGCCCAAAGCTAACGAGAAAATACAATGACACTGAGGAATTCTGATTATTTCAGCATTACTGGAGCTTGAGGATTGGACAGTGACAACAGTGAGCAAAAAGAGGAGGAGAAATGAGGCTAGAAAGAAAAACATAAGTGTGATGAACCTTAAAGGGCATCATAACAAGGTTGGCATTCCTTTTGAAAGAAATGGATTGTCATTAAAAGATTTTCAACAGAGGAGTAACATGATCATATATACATTACAGAAAGATAATTCTGGTTGCATCATAGAGAATGGTTTGGATCGTTGGAAGACTGGAGTCAGGGAAGCCAGAGAGGAGACTCTTGCAATGATCTAGCTGACACAGGTTTTGAGCATGGAATAAGTAATGGAGAGGCGAGATGATGGGATCACTGCTATCTTTGTTCTATATAACCTCCACTTCTACCCATAGCTCTTTTTCTTTTTCCATGCATAATCAGAATTTGAGGCTACCCTCTTTCCAATAAAAACAGTATTTAACTGGCCACCATATTTTCTGTATCGTTCTCTCAAATCAATTCCTATCATGACACCATTTCTTTTCAAATTTCCTGGATTTCACTGAAAGTTTCTTATTTAAATTTCACCAAATTTTAAAGTGATCATTACTTTAAATAAGTTAACTCACATTTGAACAGTACAGATTTTATAAAGAGTTGTACAAAATGGATGCCTCCTAAATATTTTGAAACTATGATGAGGCTTAATTTTATTAATCTATTTTAAGTTCTGCAGTATGAGCACAATTAGAGTTTTGTTCTCTCTCAGCCACACATATATTTCACATGAAAGACGTTTCAAAGTTATTTTATAATGTGAACCAGAGGAATAAGTTAATTTAATGAAACAATGTGAAACATTGTCCTGCCCTTAGAAGGGAAGCAATACGTGACCAAAAAAAGCTCACGTTTATTAAAAATGTCATTTGTCAACTCATTAATTATATTAATAGCTTGCATTGGAAAGGTACTTTAAAATTCTTTCACACTTATTATTCAATGTTAATTAAAATAAAAATAATTGTAAAAATTTTAGTTTGTAACAGGCTGTATGGATCTTGATGTGGAACTAACACTCATTATCTCCAGGATCCCATAATGTGTGCAGGGATTAGGAAGACATTGCTGATTACTTACTATGTGTTCATGATTATTCTCAATGCACTGACAAATAGTAATTGTTTGCATAAAGTCCCTCCCTTGATTGTCTAACAATTCTATCTTTCCCACTGGCCAGGGACAAATTGTTAAAGAAAATGTATCATTTACTATCAGCAAGAAAATAGCCTGAGTATATAGAGACACACTTTTTATTAAGTCTGGGATTTTGAGTCACAAAATAGTCGAGATTTGCATTATAGCTTTTCATTTCTAAGCAATTCCTAGGGGGAAAGACTCTCCCAAAATTTAAAGGAATTGTTTTGACGTTAATGTATAAAACTGCCAAAACAGGATTTTCCTATGTTACAGTGTATATGACAATGTTCTTTATTTCTAAAGTAGTTACTTATTGTTACCCTAGTGGAAATGTTAAGTCTTGTATTACAGGCAAATCTTAGTTTGTTCAAGAACTGATTAATCAGGTAGAATTTTCTTTTGCACTTTCAATTCCTTGATTTTGTCCATATTCCTATTTCTTATTATTTCTACTAGTACATGGCTAACAAAACAGAGAAAAGTTGTAAGAAGTCAATTGTATTGAATGCTTTCCTAACTTTTTCCTTCGAATTTTTCTTTAAACTAAGTATATTTCACTGAGAGGTGAAAAGATTTGTGAACATCTGGGTCCTAGTCTGCTGCCACCTGTGACGACCTGCATTAATCTTTAGATCCTTTCCCTGTTCCCTAAAAAACACTGGCAAAGTTAATCAGTGACAAAGTTAATTAGAATTTAGTTCTCCTAAAATGTCTCATCATCAACAGCAATTCTATGTACCACTGCAAGATGCAGTTTAGAGAGAGTGTCTGCAGTGATGCTTATCAAAGTAATTGAAAAAGGCGGGTGGGGGTGTTTCAGAATTAATCACTAAAAAAGTGCAAAAAGCATCTCAAGTTTGCAGTGTGTTATGAATTGAATTGTGTCCCACAAAAAGATATGTTAAAGTTCTCGCCCCGGGGACCTGTAAATGTTAACTTATTTGGAAACAGTCTTTGCAGATAGAGGTCATTACAGGGGGCCTTCATCCAGTATGACTGATGTATTTATAAGAAGAGAAGGGACACCGACAGAGACACACCGTGAGGCCATTATGTGATGACAGAAGCAGAAATTGAAATGCCTGCAACTGAAAGCCAAGGAATGCTAAGGATTGCCAGTCACTACCAGAAATCAGAAAGAGGCAAGGAAGGATTTTCTGCCTGGAATCTCAGGGGGAGTATGGCCCTGTTGACACCTTGATTTCAGACTTTCAGCCTCCAGAACAGTGACAAGATAGATTTTTGTTGTTTCTAGTCACTCAGTTTGCAGCACTTCGTTACAGCAGCCCTAGCAAATTAATACGGAATGTAAACAATATTTTTTTCAAGAGAATTAAAAACATGCAGGCATGTAATACAAGTCAGTAACTCTATGCTTCTAAGACACAGACTCGTTCAGATAGAAGAATGGTTGCTATTTTTTAATTAGCTGCAAGGAGACAGCTGCTCCTTAAATTTTTCTGACTCACTTGTTTTTTAAAGTAAACTTCATTTTGAGATATTTGCAGTTCCACATGGAATTGAACTATTGGACATTGCTATATTTCTCTGAACTTCAGAAAGAAAGAGATCAAGGGGTTAAGCAGAAAGGTATGCTTGATCGCATTATATGAGACTCTAGAATACAAGATAATGATTAAGGAGTGTTGAATGTTCTCATAAATAGAATTATGTCGACGATAATATGAATAATAATGTAGAGAATAAAAGAGGAAAGTACCCAAAGCAATCAGTGAAACTGAAAATTAAGCTTCTTGTTGAATCTAGAATTATAAAGTTTTATGATTGTGTCCAAGGTAAGTATGAGAAGAATGTGTAGGCAGGTAATGGTCAAAGTGAACTGAAGTCTTAAAGAGATGGTAGAATTTTGATAAGTGACAAGAAAAAGCAGAAAATCTCATTCTTAAGTTGTGTTCTTTCAACATATGTCATAATTACAGAGCATTAAAAAATATTATTTAAAAGAATTGAAAAAAACATGGGTGTATAAGGTGGCAAAGAGGATCGACCTGCCTTGAAGAAATCTGTCAATGGAATCACCAAACTTTACTATTCACATATGTGGAATCATGGGGAACTATATGGATGTTGCCAAATTTTAGAGAGTAATTGAAGAAGGTGGCGATATTTAACCTAGGAAATAGAACATGACAAAATAGTTTTCAAAATCACTGCCTTGGCATTTGGAGTGACGTCAGAAACATGGCATAAAAGGAAACTCCATGCACTTGTCCCCCACAGGCAGGTAGGTAGATAGACAGACAGACAGGTAGGTAGGTAGGTGGGCGGGTGGGTAGGTAGGTAGATAGAGAGAGAGAGAGAGAGAGAGAAAGACAGATAGACAGATAGATAGATAGATAGATAGATAGATAGATAGATAGATAGATAGATATTAGATAGATAGACAGACAGACAGACTGACAGGCAGGCAGACAGACAGATAGATAGATAGACAGATAGACAGATATATAGATACATAGATAGATACATAGATAGACAGATATTGGCTAAAATAATTTTTTCAGAGCTCCAAAAACAGTCAAAGGTCTAAAGTGGCCAAATGAATGCCTAATCAAGAAAAAGCAACATTCAAAACATTAGGAAATGTGATGCTTTTACTCACTTTTGCCTCACCCATTTCCCAACGTGGCATAATGCAACAGTGAAAAAGCAACAATCCAGTTTCCAATTCTTTCCCTCAAAATGGAGGGAGCAGAACAGACATCTTTTCGTTGTTCTAACCTGTCTGGGGGTGGCCTGGAAGACTGATTGTGGGACACAAAATCAATGTGCAAAAGTCAGATGTCTTTCTGTACATTGATAATTGACATTCTACAAAGGAAATCAAGAAAACAATCCCGGTTATAAGAACAACAAAAACATAAAATGCTTTGGAATAAACAACCTAAGAGGTAAAAGACTTATACACTGAAAACTATAAAATTCTGCTGAAGGAAAAGGAAAATAAATAGAGAGATCGCTCATGTTTATGGATTAGAATACAATTCCTATTGTTATGATGTCAATACTACCCAAAATGATCAACAGCTTCAGTACAATTACTATAAAATTCAAATTTCTGATGACTTTTTTTGCAGAAATATAAAAATTTATGCTAAAATTCATATGAACTCTCAAGGGATGCTGAGTATTCAAGACAATCTTTTTCTTCCTTTTACATTCAGCTTATTTGTACCTTGAGTCTAAATTATATCTCTTATGGGAAGCATATCATATGTTTTTAAATTAACTCTTTCAACTGCTGGCTTTTGATTGAAGTGCTGAATTCATTTACACTTAGTATAATTACTGATAGAGTTCATATCTTCCATTTTGATATTTTTTCATGTCTTATGTCTTTTTCCATCCCTCTATTCTTCCATTGCTGTCTCTTGTTAAATATTTTTTTATTGCGTCATTTCAAGTTTTTCATTTCAATTCCCTTGTCATTTGTTTTAATATGTTTTTTAAAGTTATTTTACTAATTGCCCTGGGGATTGCAATGAACATCTTAACCCATAATAGTCTAGTCAAATTAATACCAATTTAATTTTAATAATATATCAGAACTTTTATCCTATACCTCTGTATTCCCACTGCCTTTCATTGTGCTATTACACTCACAAAAATTAATTTTTATAATTCTGTATCCATCAACATGGATTTATAATTATTGGTTTATGCAGTTGTCTTTTATATGAGATAAAAGAAGAAAAATATAACAAGCAAGAATACGTTTTGTCTCTTACATTTACCTATAGTTACCTTTAGCAATACTCCTCATGATTTCATGCAGATTCAAGTTTTTGTTTAGAGCGCTTTCATCTGATCCTGATTGAAATTACTGTCTGGTGTCACTTTCTTTCAACCTGAAAAGCTGCCTCTGGTATTTCTTGAACAGCAGGTCTACTAGCAATGAATTATTTTCTCTAGGAATGTCCTAAGTTCTCACTTATTTTATGAAGTATGGTTTTGCTAGCTATAGAATCTTTGGTTGAAAGTCTTTTTTTCTCAGTACCTTAAGTATGTCATCCCATTGCCTCTGGCCACATTGTTTCCAATGAGAAAGCAGCTATTAATTTTATTGAGGATCCCTTACACATGATGAGTCACTTCTCTCTTGGTGTTTTCAAGATTCTCCATGCCTTTGGCATTTGACCATTTGACTATGATGCGTCTCTTTGTAGAATTCTTTTTTTTTTTTTTTCATCTTACTTGAGGTTTGTGGAGCTTCTTGGATAAATTTATTAATGTTTTCTATCCAATTAAATTTATTTATTCACGTATTTTCTTCTGCCCAGTTTCTTTTTCTCCTCTCTGGGTTTTTCATTACATAAATGTTGTCCTTAATGTCGTGCCACAGCTCTGTAAATCTCTATTCAATTTTCTTCATTCTTTTTTCATTCTGTTCCTTACATTGAATGCACTCAATTGACCTTTCTTCTCGTTAGCTTATTCTTTTCTCTGCCTGCTCAAATCCGGTGTAAAATTCCTTTAGTTAATTTTTCATTTCAGTTATCATATTTTTCAGCTCAAGAATTTCTACTGGTTTATTTTTCAGAACTTCTTTTTATTGATATTCTAAATTTGATGAGACATCATTCTTATGTTTTCTATTAGGTCTATAAACATGCTTTATTAAAAGTTATTTAGAGATACTTAAAACAATTGATTTGAAGTCTTTGTCTAGCACATACAATGGCTGGGCATTCTCAGGGAGACGTTATATTAATTGCTTTTTTCCTTTGTGTATGAGCCATATTTTCCTATATATTTGCTCATCTCATAAGTTTTGGTTGAAAATGGGACTTTTCAAATAATCTAATGTAGCAACTTTGGTAATCAGATTTTCTCCATTTCCCAGGGTCTGTTGCTGTTGCTGCTAGTTGCTATTTGTTTGTTCAGTTACTTTTCTACACTAATTCATTAAGTCTGTAATGTTCATTCTGTGTCATGACTGAGATTTTTGCTAAGTATAGTGGTCATATGACACCAATAATTTTCCTAGTCCTTGCCAAAGGGCTTTTTGTGCATGTTTGGGCCCAAATTCAACACTCAGCCAGGCAATTGAAAACTCCAATTTATCCCTCACTGCCTGCTTGTGTAATGTCTTAAGGTTAGCCAGAAGTGAGAGCTTAAGACCTTGTTATATCTTTCTTGGACATGCAAACAGCTTTACAAAGGCATGTGACCTTCTACATTCTCGGGAACACATCTGAGCTTTCAAAGCTTCTTTGGTCATCTTAATTCCTAGATTTTCGTTTTAAGGTTTTTGGATAGTTTAGCTCAGGCAGCCACGAAGTTAATCAATTTCCTCTCATTTTTGTTTTTTGGAACAAATGCCCCTAAGAAAAAGGCTTTTCAAACGGTACAAGCTCCATGTCTATTTAAATAAAGAAGGATTTGCAAGTAGGGTCTTCCAGTCACCAGAAAGATCAAATAATGACAATGGGATAGAACTTTGAAGAGAATTCAGATCCATTCTGCCTCCTGGCTGTCAGGCTGTCTGTTTCCAACAAGATTGAGGACTTTTGATTTTCAAGCCTACTGTGGAGGTGGAGGCGGGAAAGATGGGAATAGGGCGAGTTAAAATGGCACAAAGCTTACTGTTCTCACTAAGACTCAGTTTTTTTCCTCTCAAATAAAACCATTCTTCAGATTGCTGCAAGCTTTTGGTGAATCTCCATTGTTCTGAGAATGTTGATTCTGTCGTCTCTGTTTTCTTACTGATTTTATGGAGGATAAAATTTTCAGAGATTCTAACTCCACCATTTTTACTGACCTCCCTCTGTTTTTTATTGGGACTGTGAACCCAAAAGTAACTGAGACAGATCTCAATCAATTTAGAAAGTTTATTTTGCCAAGGTGAAGGACATGTGCATGACACAGCCTGATGACATGTGCCCAGTGTGGCTGGGGCACAGCTTGATTTTATAGATTTTAAGGATACATGAGACATGAATCAATATGTGTAAGATGTACATTGGTTCTGTCCAGAAAGGTGGAACAACTCGATGCAGAGGAGGTGGCTTCCAGGTCATAGGGAGATAAAGACAAACGGTTGCATTTTTTTAAGTCTCTGATTACCCTTTTACTGAATACACCATTTACATGTGAGAGGAGGGTAAAGACATAGTCACTTATGCCTTAGTCTGGCTTAGTGAAACAATAGGGCAGAGGAAGTGATCAAATATGCATTTGTCTCATGTGAGCAGAAGGATGACTATGTTTGTCTATTCTTTGCCCACAAGGAACTTTTTGGGGGCAAACTGTGTGGGAAGTATGTAGCATTTTTACCTTTGTAGCTATCTTATTTAGGAATAAAATGGAAGGCAGGTTTGCCTGATGTTGTTCCCAGCTTGAATTCCCTTTGCTTTAGTAATTTGGTGGTCTCGAGATTTACTTTTTTTCAGGGGCACAGTAGTGTTCATTTATTTTGTGTATTATTTCACATTACAATGGGAGAACTGAATAGTCATGACAGACTGAATGCCCTCCAAATCTAAAATATTTACTATCTTGTCCTTTACAGAACAAGTGTTCCAACTTCTATTATATGACATTTTTATATTGTGTTGGAAGTTAGACTAGTTCAGTTGCTCCTAACCTAGGTTCCCATCAAAATCATTTGTGATGCTGGCTTAAAACTCAAATGTCTGATTCAGTGGTTATGGAGTGCAACGAGCAAGTCTGTATTTTTTAAAATGCCTCAGGAATCCTAATGCAGATAATTATATTATTAAGAACAACTGAAGTAACTGATTTCCAGTATTCTTTCTAAATGTATGATTCTATATGTTACATTTCCAATAGCAAGCCCTAGTAACAACAAATGGGGAAAATAGTCACATGCTCATTATCAAGCATTGTGTTTTCACTCCTATTATCAACAAAAGTTCCATTTTGTTTAAATGGATTCATCTCTAGTTTATTATAGTCAATAGTCCATGGAGGAAGAATTAATGGACCTGAAAGCCTGAATTTTTCCAAGTATGTGTGAATTGCCCTTTACTGACATTTTCTTTCAAGGACCCAAACTTACTCAATTTTTTTACTTGATTGACAGATCTCAAGAAGGCTCAGGGCCCTATCTAACATAATAAAAAGCAAAGGCAGCAAAAGTCAAAATTGACAAATGGGATCTAATTAAACTAAAGAGTTTCTGCACAGCAAAAGAAACTACCATCAGAGTGAACAGGCAACCTACGGAATGGGAGAAAATTTTTGCAATCTACTCATCTGACAAAGGGCTAATATCCAGAACCTACAAAGAACTCAAACAAATTTACAAGAAAAAAACAAACAACCCCATCAAAAAGTGGGCAAAGGATATGAACAGACATTTCTCAAAAGAAGACGTTCATACAGCCAACAGACACATGAAAAAATGGTCATCATCACTGGCCATCAGAGAAATGCAAATCAAAACCACAATGAGATACCATCTCACACCAGTTAGAATGGCGATCATTAAAAAGACAGGAAACAACAGGTGCTGGAGAGGATGTGGAGAAATAGGAACACTTTTACACTGTTGGTGGGACTGTAAACTAGTTCAACCATTATGGAAAACAGTATGGCCATTCCTCAAGGATCTAGAACTAGATGTACCATATGACACAGCCATCCCACTACTGGGTATATACCCAAAGGATTATAAATCATGCTGCTATAAAGACACATGCACACGTATGTTTATTGCGGCACTATTCACAACAGCAAAGACTTGGAATCAACCCAAATGTCCATCAGTGACAGATTGGATTAAGAAAATGTGGCACATATACACCATGGAATACTATGCAGCCATCAAAAAGGATGAGTTTGTGTCCTTTGTAGGAACATGGATACAGCTGGAAACCATCATTCTTAGCAAACTATCACAAGAACAGAAAACCAAACACCGCATGTTCTCACTCATAGGTGGGAACTGAACAATGAGATCACTTGGACTCAGGAAGGGGAACATCACACACCAGGGCCTATCATGGGGAGGGGGTAGGGGGGAGGGATTGCATTGGGAGTTATACCTGATGTAAATGACGAGTTGATGGGTGCTGACGAGTTGATGGGTACAGCACACCAACATGGCACAAGTATACATATGTAACAAACCTGCACGTTATGCACATGTACCCTAGAACTTAAAGTATAATAATAATAAATTTAAAAAAAATAATTTAAAAAAAAACTGTTCTTTTTAAATAATATAACATGGGGGCAGAGCAAGATGGCCGAATAGGAACAGCTCCCGTCTCCAGCTCCCAATGCGAGTGACACAGAAGACAGGGGATTTCTGCATTATCAACTGAGGTACTGGGTTCATCTCACTGGGGAGTGCCGGACAATTGGTGCTGGTCGGCTGTTGCAGCCAGACTAGCGAGAGCTGAAGCAGGGCGAGGCATTGCCTCACCTGGGAAGCACAAGGGGGAAGGGAATCCCTTTTCCTAGCCCGGGGAACTGAGATACACAGCACCTGGAAAATCGGGTAACTCCCACCCCAATACTGCGCTTTAAGCAAATGGGCACACCAGGAGATTATATCCCACACCTGGCTGGGAGGGTCCCACGCCCACGGAGCATTCCTCATTGCTAGCACAGCAGTCTGAGATCTAACTGCAAGGCAGCAGCAAGGCTGGGGGAGGGGTGCCCGCCATTGCTCAAGGAGGCCTGCCAGTCTCTGTAGATTCCACCTCTGGGGACAGGGCACAGCTAAACAACAACAACAACAACAACAAAGCAGCAGAAACCTCTGCAGACGCAAGCGACTCTGTCTGACAGCTTTGAAGAGAGCAGTGGATCTCCCAACACGGAGGTTGAGATCTGAGAACGGTCAGACTGCCTGCTCAAGTGGGTCCCTGACCCCTGAGTAGCCTAACTGGGAGACATCCTCCACTAGGGGCAGACCGACACCCCACACCTCACACGGTGGAGTACACCCCTGAGAGGAAGCTTCCAAAGCAAGAATCAGAGAGGTACACTTGCTGTTCAGCAGTATTCTATCTTCTGCAGCCTCTGCTGCTGACATCCAGGCAAACAGGGTCTGGAGTGGACCTCAAGCAATCTCCAACAGACCTACAGCTGAGTGTCCTAACTGTTAGAAGGAAAACTAACAAACAGGAAGGACACCCACACCAAAACCCCATCAGTACATCACCATCATCAAAGACCAGAGGCAGATAAAACCACAAAGATGGGGAAAAAGCAGGGCAGAAAAGCTGGAAATTCAAAAAATAAGAGCACATCTCCCCCTCCAAAGGAACGCAGCTCATCACCAGCAATGGATCAAAGCTGGACGGAGAATGACTTTGACGAGATGAGAGAAGAAGGCTTCAGTCCATCAAACTTCTCAGAGATAAAGGAGGAATTACATACCCAGCACAAAGAAACTAAAAAGCTTGAAAAAAGAGTGGAAGAATTGATAACCAGAATAATTAATGCAGAGAAGGCCATAAACGAATGGACAGAGATGAAAACCATGACACGAGAAATACGTGACAAATGCACAAGCTTCAGTAATCGACTCGATCAACTGGAAGAAAGAGTATCAGCGATTGAGGATCAAATGAATGAAATGAAGTAAGAAGAGAAATCTAAAGAAAAAAGAAGAAGAAGAAATGAACAAAGCCTGCAAGAAGTATGGGATTATGTAAAAAAAAACCAAATCTACATCTGATTGGGGTACCTGAAAGTGAGGGGGAAAATGGAACCAAGTTGGAAAACACTCTAAAGGATATCATTCAGGAGAACTTCCCCAACCTAGTAGGGCAGGCCAACATTCAAATTCAGGAAATACAGAGAACGCCACAAAGATACTCCTCAAGAAGAGCAACTCCAAGACACATAATTGCCAGATTCACCAAAGTTGAAATGAAGGAAAAAATCTTAAGGGCAGCCAGAGAGAAAGGTCGGGTTATCCACAAAGGGAAGCCCATCAGACTAACAGCAGATCTCTCGGCAGAAACTCTACAAGCCAGAAGAGAGTAGGGGCCAATAGTCAACATTCTTAAAGAAAAGAATTTTAAACCCAGAATTTCATATCCAGCCAAACTAAGTTTCATAAGTGAAGGAGAAATAAAATCCTTTACAGATAAGCAAATGCTTAGAGATTTTGTCACCACCAGGCCTGCCTCACAAAAGACCCTGAAGGAAGCAATAAACATGGAAAGGAACAACTGGTACCAGCCATTGCAAAAACATGCCAAAATGTAAAGACCATCGAGGCTAGGAAGAAACTGCATCAACTAACGAGCAAAATAACCAGTTAATATCATAATGGCAGGATCAAGTTCACACATAACAATATTAACCTTAAATGTAAATGGACTAAATGCTCCAATTAAAAGACACAGACTGGCAAACTGGATAAAGAGTCAAGACCCATCAGTCTGCTGTATTCAGGAGACCCATCTCACACACAGAGACATACCTAGGCTCAAAATAAAGGGATGGAGGAAGATCTACCAAGCAAATGGAGAACAAAAAAAAGCAGGGGTTGCAATACTAGTCTCTGATAAAACAGACTTTAAACCATCAAAGATCAAAAAAGACAAAGAAGGCCATTACATAATGGTAAAGGGATCAATTCAACAGGAAGAGCTAACTATCCTGAATATATATGCACCCAATACAGGAGCACCCAGATTCATAAAGCAAGTCCTTAGAGACTTACAAAGAGACTTAGACTCCCATACAATAATAATGGGAGACTTAAACACCCCACTGTCAACATTAGACAGATCAACGAGACAGAAAGTTAACAAGGATATCCAGGAATTGAACTCATCTCTGCAGCAAGCAGACCTAATAGACATCTACAGAACTCTCCACCCCAAATCAACAGAATATACATTCTACTCAGCACCACATCACACTTATTCCAAAATTGACCACATAATTGGAAGTAAAGCACTCCTCAGCAAATGTAAAAGAACAGAAATTATAACAAACTGTCTCTCAGACCACAGTGCAATCAAACTAGAACTCAGGATTAAGAAACTCAATCAAAACCACTCAACTCCATGGAAACTGAACAACCTGCTCCTGAATGACTACTGGGTACATAATGAAATGAAGGCAGAAATAAAGATGTTCTTTGAAACCAATGAGAACAAAGATACAACATACCAGAATCTCTGGGACACATTTAAAGCAGTGTGTAGAGGGAAATTTATAGCACTAAATGTCCACAAGAGAAAGCTGGAAAGATCTAATATTGACACTCTAACATCACAATTAAAAGAACTAGAGAAGCAAGAGCAAACACATTCGAAAGCTAGCAGAAGGCAAGAAATAACTAAGATCAGAGCAGAACTGAAGGAGATAGAGACACAAAAAACCCTCCAAAAAAATCAATGAATCCAGGAGTTGGTTTTTTGAAAAGATCAACAAAATTGATAGACCGCTAGCAAGACTAATAAAGAAGAAAAGAGAGAAGAATCAAATAGACGCAATAAAAAATGATAAAGGGGATATCACCACCGACCCCACAGAAATACAAACTACCATCAGAGAATACTATAAACACCTCTACGCAAATAAACTAGAAAATCTAGAAGAAATGGATAATTTCCTGGACACTTACACTCTCCCAAGACTAAACCAGGAAGAAGATGAATCCCTGAATAGACCAATAGCAGGCTCTGAAATTGCGGCAATAATTCATAGCCTACCAACCAAAAAAAGTCCAGGACCAGATGGATTCACAGCTGAATTCTACCAGAGGTACAAGGAGGAGCTGGTACCATTCCTTCTGAAACTATTCCAATCAATAGAAAAAGAGGGAATCCTCCCTAACTCATTTTACGAGGCCAACATCATCCTGATACCAAAGCCTGGCAGAGACACAACAAAAAAAGAGAATTTTAGACCAATATCCCTGATGAACATCGATGCAAAAATCCTCAGTAAAATACTGGCAAACCGTATCCAGCAGCACATCAAAAAGCTTATCCACCATGATCAAGTGGGCTTCATCCCTGGGATACAAGGCTGGTTCAACATATGCAAATCAGTAAACGTAATCCAGCATATAAACAGAACCAAAGACAAAAACCACATGATTATCTCAATAGATGCAGAAAAGGCCTTTGACAAAATTCAACAGCCCTTCATGCTAAAAACTCTCAATAAATTCGGTATTGATGGAACGTATCTCAAAATAATAAGAGCTATTTATGACAAACCCACAGCCAATATCATACTGAATGGGCAAAAACTGGAAAAATTCCCTTTGAAAACTGGCACAAGACAGGGATGCCCTCTCTCACCACTCCTATTCAACATAGTGTTGGAAGTTCTGGCTAGGGCAATCAAGCAAGAGAAAGAAATCAAGGGTATTCAGTTAGGAAAAGAAGAAGTCAAATTGTCCCTGTTTGCAGATGACATGATTATATATTTAGAAAACCCCATTGTCTCAGCTCAAAATCTCCTTAAGCTGATAAGGAACTTCAGCAAAGTCTCAGGATACAAAATTAATGTGCAAAAATCACAAGCATTCTTATACACCAGTAACAGACAAAAGAGAGCCAAATCATGAATGAAATTCCATTCACAATTGCTTCAAAGAGAATCAAATACCTAGGAATCCAACTTACAAGGGATGTAAAGGACCTCTTCAAGGAGAACTACAAACCACTGCTCAGTGAAATAAAAGAGGAAATAAACAAATGGAAGAACATACCATGCTCACGGATAGGAAGAATCAATATCGTGAAAATGGCCATACTGCCCAAGGTAATTTATAGATTCAATGCCATCCCCATCAAGCTACCAATGAGTTTCTTCACAGAATTGGAAAAAACTGCTTTAAAGTTCATATGGAACCAAAAAAGAGCCCGCATCTCCAAGACAATCCTAAGTCAAAAGAACAAAGCTGGAGGCATCACGCTACCTGACTTCAAACTATACTACAAGGCTACAGTAAACAAAACAGCATGGTACTGGTACCAAAACAGAGACATAGACCAATGGAACAGAACAGAGTCCTCAGAAATAATAGCACACATCTACAGCCATCTGATCTTTGATAAACCTGAGAAAAACAAGAAATGGGGAAAGGACTCCCTATTTAATAAATGGTGCTGGGAAAATTGGCTAGCCATAAGTAGAAAGCTGAAACTGGATCCTTTCCTTACTCCTTATACGAAAATTAATTCAAGATGGATTAGAGACTTAAATGTTAGACCTAATAGCATGAAAACCCTACAAGAAAACCTAGGTAGTACCATTCAGGACATAGGCATGGGCAAGGACTTCATGTCTAAAACACCAAAAGCAACGGCAACAAAAGCCAAAATCGACAAATAGGATCTAATTAAACTAAAGAGCTTCTGCATAGCAAAAGAAACTACCATCAGAGTGAACAGGCAACCTACAGAATGGGAGAAAATTTTTGCAATCTACTCATCTGACAAAGGGCTAATATCCAGAACCTACAAAGAACTCAAACAAATTTACAAGAAAAAAACAAACAACCCCATCAAAAAGTGGGCAAAGAATATGAACAGACATTTCTCAAAAGAGGACATTCATACAGCCAACAGACACATGAAAAAATGCTCATCATCACTGGCCATCAGAGAAATGCAAATCAAAACCACAATGAGATACCATCTCACACCAGTTAGAATGGCAATCATTAAAAAGTCAGGAAACAACAGGTGCTGGAGAGGATGTGGAGAAATAGGAACACTTTCACACTGTTGGTGGGATTGTAAACTAGTTCAACCATTATGGAAAACAGTATGGCGATTCCTCAAGGATCTAGAACTAGATGTACCATATGACCCAGCCATCCCATTACTGGGTATATACCCAAAGGATTATAAATCATGCTGCTATAAAGACACATGCACACGTATGTTTATTGCGGCACTATTCACAATAGCAAAGACTTGGAATCAACCCAAATGTCCATCAGTGACAGATTGGATTAAGAAAATGTGGCACATATACACCATGGAATACTATGCAGCCATCAAAAAGGATGAGTTTGTGTCCTTTGTAGGGACATGGATGCAGCTGGAAACCATCATTCTCAGCAAACTATCGCAGGAACAGAAAACCAAACACCGCATGTTCTCACTCATAGGTGGGAACTGAACAATGAGATCACTTGGACTCAGGAAGGGGAACATCACACACCGGGGCCTATCACGGGGTGGGGAAGGGGGAGGGATTGCATTGGGAGTTATACCTGATGTAAATGACGAGTTGATGGGTGCTGATGAGTTGATGGGTGCAGCACACCAACATGGCACAAGTATACATATGTAACAAACCTGCACGTTATGCACATGTACCCTAGAACTTAAAGTACAATAAAAAAAGCAAAAAAAAAAAAAAAAAGCAAATAAATAAATAAATAATATAACATAATTACAAGTAAGCCTCTAATTAATAAAATTTGCAGTAGAGGCGCTCTTTTTATAAATCCATTCCATATTTATGACATATACATAATTATGAATACTTTACTTGATGAATGGGCACTAACAGAGGGACTTACTCATATTGAGAAAAGGCCACTCTAGTTTATCTATTCTTGATCTGAAGCCCTTTTCCAATACCCCTTGTTCCTAAAAGCCTTTACTAATGAAGTTGACTGATTTTAAGGTATTATTTAACTAAATTTATCCCTTGAAACTGATGAGCAAATTATTTAAACATGTCCTTAAAACCCCAGAATTACTCTTTAAGTTAAATATCAAAAATCTCTAAGATTAAATACTTCTCTGTAGGGAGTTTAATGAATTTTGATTCCCTAGGCCCACAATTACTAAAGGATTAAAGTGGACTAATTATACATAGAGTTTCATTTTTTGCTTAACAAAAGATAAATAACCAAAACTACCTAAAATTTTACTTGTCTCAGAAGGATGCTTAAGCCAGTTATGACTTCAAAGGTAACTTTTATTTGGCAAATAATAAAAATTATTACCAAGAATTATGGAATAGCCCATAAATAATTCAATCAATCACTAACTCTTTAATTTGGGAAAATTTTTCTTCATTGTAAATACAACTATTTCTCGCGATTTAATGAAGAAAAAGTGGGTCCAAATAGATTGTATTAGTTTGGTAGGGCTGTCATAACAAAATGCTACAGAATGTGTGACTTAAACAACACAAATTTCTTACAGTTCTGGAGGCTGAAAGTCTAAGAACAAGGCATTGGCAGGGTTGATTTCCTCAGAGGTCCTCTTTGGCTTGCAGATGGCTGCTGTCTTGCTGTCTCTTCACAAGGTTGGTCCTCTGTGGACACACACCCCTGGAGTCCCTTCCTCTTCTTATAAGGATCCCAGTCATATTGGATTAGGGCCCTACCCTAACAGCCTCATTTTGACTTAATCTCATTTTTAAAGGCCTTACCTTCAAATACAGTTACATTCTTAGATACTGAGAGTTACAGCTGCAACACATGAGTTTTATGGAAATATAATTCAGCCCATAACACAGCCGATGACATAGTAAACTATAATTTACAAAATTAATGTTTATCTTGGCCTGTGAATCTTCTTAAAAGTCACATAAATGAAAAACATGTAGAAAATAGAGGAAAATGAGGTCAGATCACACAGGAATGATGGAATCAGTAAAATGCATATTTACAGAAAGTTCAAGTAGAAATCTACTTCATGCAGCAATAGCAGCAGCACCAATGTAGAAGTGATAAAGTTCATCGTCTAAGTAGTGCTTTAGCTGTATTCTACAAGCTAGGTATAGTGTTTTCATTATCATCTACTCCCAATTATGTGCTCAGTTTCTTTCTGATTGTCTATGGTCCATTAATTATTTGAGAAGTGCCTTTTAAAAAACTTCCAAACAAATGAGATTTTAGCCGTCTTTCCATTACTCATTCTAAATTTTAATACATTGTGGTCATACAATGTGATCAGCATAGTATTTATGTTTGGTATTTATTAAAAACTGTCTTAGGAATAGGCTATGTGTGCTTGAAAATAATAAATATTTGTAAATTATTGGGTGCACAGTTATATATATATGCACACTAAACTATTTAATTGAATTATTCAATTATTTTAGGCTATTATAAATTACTTCTATACGTAATCATTCAATGTCTGAGAAAGACATTAAAATTTTTTCCAGTATGACTGTGGATTTAACAATATCAGCATATATGTATAATAATTTTTCCTTATACACTTTGAGGCTATACTGTTTAATGAGTACAGGCCCAGAATTTTACAACTTCCTAGTGAAATGCTCCTTACGATTTTTAAGTAAAAATGATCTTTATATTTTAAAATGCCTTTAATCTAAAAGTCTATTTTGATATTTTTGCTATACTGACTTTTTTTTTTGATTGCATCTAGTGTATTTTTTCTTCTTCTATACTTGTTTTTTTATTTTTGTACTTAAATTTTATTATGAAAATGTTCAAGCTTGCAAAAATCAGATAGATAGGTCTAATAAGCTGTCACGTAATTATCTCCATGCTTAAACAGCCGTCCACATTTTGAAAATCTTGTTCTATGTATCTCACACCTTCATATGTATCTAGGCATCTTATAAATTACAGAAAAAAACAGGATATTTTATCCCAGATCATACTCTTTCCAACTTATTTTTTTCTAGTATTTTAGTCCCTCCTGGTTAGACAGCCACCAAAGTAATTATTACTAAGAGTGGTTTTCACAGTCAGTGCTAAGTTAACATACACATTTACTAATTTCTTTATTCATCAGTACTTCTTATATTCAACTCATTTTTTTTCTGGGGTTCAGTTTCCTTCCCAGGGTAAAGCATTAGTAGCTTTAGAATAATTTGAGCTGAGGTATTGGCTATTAATTATAGGAGAAAGAGAGTACAAGCAGATAAAAGGTTTTTACATTATTCCTGTTGTGAAACTCTAAGAGTCTGAACTAGGGTGTTGCCAATGGAAATGAAAAAGAAGTGGTGAATCTGGGAGACATTACAGGAGTGACTGATTAGATATGTGTTGTAAAGGGGGCTGTCATCTAAGGTAAAGTAGATTTCTCTGCAGTTTTACTATATTTTTGGTGAAGTCTCAACCTCTATTCAGAAACACATGAAGAATATTTTAACTGTGGACATACTAAATTTGAGCTATTTGGGAGACATTTGGGTAGTAAGCATTCCATAGGCATTTGAAAATGAGCCTGTCTCAATGTAGAAAGTTGAATATGGAGATACACAGTTGACAAAAAGAGACATTGTTGTCCAATATTCTAAATTCACCTCATCTTCTCTGCCACCTTCTGAACATGTACATACATCTTGTCTTTACTTCCCTGGGGAAGGCGGGGTAGGGGGTGCTTCATTAGATTATCTCTGGTCATCTAATGTATCTTAATTTGACAATGGTTTCAAGTATTGTTATTCAAAATGCTGTCTGTGGACCAGCAATAGAACTTGGAAGCTTGTTAGAAGTGCAGAATCACAGCCTTGTCCCAGACCTTGTAATTCAGAATCTGTATTTTACCAAGATCCACAGGTAATTCAATATGTCCATTGATTGTTGAGATTCACTATTTTGAGGTAATCTTAGAGCTGGCCCTGTTTGGGCATATGACTAGCTCCCAAAATATCTCTTCACCTGATTTTACTTTTGAATGTGGATAAAAACATTCAGCCTGAAGGGTCAAAAATTAACATCATCGTTTTTCCTGAAAGCAGATTTGGGTAAGAATTAGAAGACATGATAGTAGATGCAGAGAATAAAAGGTAACTTTGGGATCTAATTAAACTAAAGAGCTTCTGCACAGCAAAAGAAACTACCATCAGAGTGAACAGGCAACCTACAGAATGGGAGAAAATTTTTGCAATCTACTCATCTGACAAAGGGCTAATATCCAGAACCTACAAAGAACTCAAACAAATTTACAAGAAAAAAACAAACAACCCCATCAAAAAGTGGGCAAAGGATATGAACAGACATTTCTCAAAAGAAGACATTCATACAGCCAACAGACACATGAAAAAATGCTCATCATCACTGGCCATCAGAGAAATGCAAATCAAAACCACAATGAGATACCATCTCACACCAGTTAGAATGGCAATCATTAAAAAGTCAGGAAACAACAGGTGCTGGAGAGGATGTGGAGAAATAGGAACACTTTTACACTGTTGGTGGGATTGTAAACTAGTTCAACCGTTATGGAAAACAGTATGGCAATTCCTCAAGGATCTAGAACTAGATGTACCATATGACCCAGCCATCCCACTACTGGGTATATACCCAAAGGATTATAAATCATGCTGCTATAAAGACACATGCACACGTATGTTTATTGCGGCACTATTCACAATAGCAAAGACTTGAAATCAACCCAAATGTCCATCAGTGACAGACTGGATTAAGAAAATGTGGCACATATACACCATGGAATACTATGCAGCCATAAAAAAGGATGAGTTTGTGTCCTTTGTAGGGACATGGATGCAGCTGGAAACTATCATTCTTAGCAAACTATCACAAGAACAGAAAACCAAACACCGCATGTTCTCACTCATAGGTGGGAACTGAACAATGAGATCACTTGGACTCGGGAAGGGGAACATCACACACCGGGGCCTATCATGGGGAGGGGGTAGGGGGGAGGGATTGCATTGGGAGTTATACCTGATGTAAATGACGAGTTGATGGGTGCTGACGAGTTGATGGGTGCAGCACAGCAAGATGGCACAAGTATACATATGTAACAAACCTGCACGTTATGCACATGTACCCTAGAACTTAAAGTATAATGATAATAAAAAAATAAATAAATAAATTAATTAATTTTTTAAGAAAAAGGTAACTTTGAGGTGCCTACGAAAGCGGACTTGTGGAAGCCTCTTTGTTAGATTGCACATTAGCATTTCAGTTGTTGGATCATGAGGGGGTCTGGAAGTCCAATGGGAGGGGCCAAGCAGGCAGGGTAAATTTGTGGTGGAATGTAACACCCAAAGGACTTAAAGAAACAGTTATTTGCTAAACCCTGGGTAGTACTTCAGTATTATAACAAATAGTATAACCTTACCCTGGGGAGTCAAGAAGGGAGTGGCTCAGGGATATCCATTTCATAGCCTAATGGCATATATTTCACAAATAGAGATTATCCAAGATAAAACTCTTGGTAGAAAATTTGTAAGGAAGAAATAGAGATATTTGGGGAACTTTTTGGAAGTACCCCTTCAATTTCATATTTGAAGCAGCTACTGCTATTCTTATGTTTTGAGTTTATTCTTATGTATGTTTTACTCCTGGAATTTTCATGCTACTGAGGAGGAGATATAATTTTCCCTCAACCTTCATAAGTTAGTAGTGTGGAAAAATCCCTGTAATAAAAGACAAATTAACAAGAGAAAAACAAGCAAGTTTATTAATGCATGCAGTGCACATCACAAGGGAGGGACCTCAATAAAAGGTAACTCAAGGCAGTGTCTTAGAACTCTGGCTTATATAGGATCTCCAATAAGGAACGATAAATTTGTAGAGAAATTACAGGATAAAAGAAAACAGCTTTCTGCTTCCAAAGACAGGAAACTGTGGGAAGGTAAATGCAGTACATGGGAAGAAACTAATGGAATAAAGTTCATTTACAGATTCCCCGGGTGTCATCTCTGGGCTGATAAGGATTATGGCCAATAAAAGAGAATTTACATCCTGTCTTTAGGATAGGGAGAGTTTTTCCTCTGGTTGCTGCTTCTTAATTGCCTTTACCTCAGAAATATTTTTATGCCAAAGAGGTATATTTTGGGGTGACATAGTCTGCATTCCTTTAGTACTATCAATTACATGTCTTAGGAACTAAATATATTATAATTGGTTTTGACTTTTTGCCATCACTAAAATGAATAAACTTCTACTCTCTATCCATATCTATATGCAAGCACTTGGCACAAGGCCTGAGAAAACCAATGGGATATAATTATATCTGTTATATTCTCTCCTTATTTCAGGTGAAATATTATCATTGATTTTACACCATGGGTATTAAAAAATAGTATTTTTCTTCAAAAGATATGATTTCATTTAAATTGGACAAATGACAACATGATTAATATTTTAAATTGCAAGACTAAATATAAAAACCAAAAATAAGGTAGTAAACATAATCTAATCTACAAAAATTCATACTAGAAAAATGGGCTGTAAACATCAGCTCTATGTCTGCCACAGTGCTTGAAAGTTTCTAAATAACAGAGTCAATTTGTGCTATTTACAAATTTGCAAGTTTCCTTCTAGGCTAAATTTAGATGTCATGCTTTAATGGATACAGTTCATAATAAAACAATAACATTTAATAAAATTTATATAATTGAGTAAATCATTGGTGCTTAAATTTTTTATTTAATATGAGTTGGAATATATTGCTCACTGTAACAGACATTAAAACTGCAAACTAGGTGAAGTCCTCAATGTATACACCAGAAAGGAGGAAATGAGGAAGAAATAAAAGTTGAATTGAGGCCATCATTCTAATCTTTACCATCTGCAGTAGACAGATGTGAGCCAGTGAAACATAAAGGTAGCCATTAATAGATTATAATATTATTTCATGTCAGTTGGTGTTAAAATTGTCTGGAGGAAGGCTTGTGGTTTCAGCTCTAATGTGTAAAGAGCTTAGAAGTCATCACTACATTTCTTATAATAAGAAAAAGCTGAAAAAACTGAAAAGGACTTATTAGAGAGATGAATTTAGAGGGCAAACACTAGCCTGAAACTTGGAGTGACGGTTGAATCCCAAGAGTTATAGCTGAGATTTGCTTACCTGGAGTAAAAGCTGCTGTAAGCCATAAACTCATAGAAACACTTAAATGGTGGTTTTGATGAATTGCTAGAGACTGAATGTGGTATAGTGTAAAAATGAAAAACTCCTGGCAACAGCAGTCTTAGAAAGACACCTACACTTTTGTGGGCTTTATGTCTGGCAACCCCACAAGATTCTCACAGTATAGATTTAAGGACGATCTCCTCAAGCGTCCAGCAAAGGGGACTAAAGAATAATCCTCATAAGATACGACAGAGCATTCTCCATAACAAAGGTCTACTCTCCAGAGGTAAAGAATTTACCAGAACATTTTCCCAGAGCCATGGGGGTAGAGTCATTCTCTGGCCTTCCTGTTTCACTTAAATTTGGAGATGGGACAAACATTATAAAAATAAATAGATAAATAGAAAACCACTTGTGAAGGTCATAGACCAAAGACATAGGCCCACTAAAAACTGAGATTTCATTGAAAGATTATAGAATTCTTCCACTTCTCCATACCTTCTACCATTACAACAGGAATCCAGTATAATAATAATGACTACAGTTGAAAGAGTAGCAATATACAGAATCTCTATAAGGAAGAATACTTAGAAAAGGCCAAGGCAAGACTGGAGGTGAAAATAAGGACACTACAGGAATTTGAAGCCTTTTCACTTATAGCTATAATGACTATTAAATACAGCCCAAGTTTTAGTCACATTACCATCAATCTTCACATTAGAGACAGATTTACTTCAGTTCCTATTACTTAAAACATCATGCCCCATCCTCAACAAAAACAAAATACAAGGTACACCAAAAGGCAAGTGAAAACAGTCTGAAGAGGTGAAGCATTAGAACGGGGTTCAGATATGACAGAAATGTTGAGCTTATCATACAGAGAATTAAGATAGCTATGATTAGTATGTTAAGGGCTCTAATATAGAGAATAGATAGCATGCAAGAACAGATGGATAATGTAAGCAGAGAGATGAAAACTCTAAGAGAAAATCAAAAAGAAATGTTAGACATGAAAAAAACTGTAAAAGAAATAAAGCATGTCTTTGATGGGTTCATTAGTAAATTGGACAGGGTGAGGAAAGAATCAGTGAGTTTGAACATAAGTCAATAGAAACTTCTCAAATGCTAATGCAAAGAAAAAAAAGAATAAATAATAGAACATCCAAGACATGTGCAACAATTTTAAAGATATGAATGACGCATGGGTAATTAGAAAGAATTGAGCAGAAGTAATATAACATAATTATATACGAGAACTATCCAAATAAGACAGACACCAAAGCAAAGATCAAGAAAGCTCAGAGAACACAAAGCAGAATAAACATCAGACATACTAGGCATTGAAGTATCATACTCAAATCGCAGAAAACCAAATATAAAGAACAACTTGAAAGAAGGTGGGAGCATGAAACACATTACTTATGTGGAAATAAGAATAAAAATTATAGCAGACTTCTCATAAAAAAAACATGCAAGTCAGAAAAGAGTAGAGTAGGATATTTGGTGTTCAAAGAAAGAAACTACTAACCCAGAATTCAATATACAGTAGTATAATTCTTCAAAAGCTAAGAAATAAAAGACTTTCTCAGACAAACAAAAACTGAAGGAATTCATCACCAGTATACTAGCAAACTTGCCCTGCAAAAAGTTAAAAGACTTTCTTCAGGCAGAAGGAAAGTGATATAGTTCAGGAACTTGGATCAACACAAAGAGAAAGAGTGTTGGAAAAAGAATAAATGAAGGTGAAATAAAATCTTTTCTTATTCTTATTCTTAAATAACTTAAAATATAACTATTGTAATAAAAGTAACAATGCATTGAATAATTTTAGCATATAATAGGTGAAATAAATGACAGCAACATCATAAGGAAAAGGAGGGGGAAATTGTGGATATTCTGTTAGTATGTATTGGCAGTACATGTAATATAGAATGGTATTATTTGAAGGTTGACTTAGATACGTAAACATGTACATTATAAACTTTAGGAAAACTGCTATTTTTAATAACAATAATTGTTACACCAAGAGAGATTATACATAATCATACAAAATGGTCAATTAAAGCCAGATAAAGCAGAAAAAGAAGCCTCTGTCCATGAGTATAAGCAATTACAAATACATTTGATGTGAATCCACAATATTATTTCAAACATATCAATAATCATTTTAAATATTCGTGGTTCAAGTGCACCAATTAAAATACAGAGATTACCAGGGTAGATAAAAAGACAAGACCATAATATATAATTCAATAACAAATCTGCTTAATTATAGTGAGCCTTATGTGTTAAAAGTAGTGGGATGAAGAAAGATATATCATGCTAACACTAAGCAAAATAAAATTGAAGTACCTACATGAATTTCACAAAAACAAAATTCAGAGCGAAAACAAGTGATCAGTGATAAAAAGGTTACTATATAATGATGAAGGGATCAGTTTTCTAAAAACATATAACTGTCCTAAACATGTATGCACCTAATAACAGAGCATCAAAATGCCTGAGGCAAAAAACTGATAGAATCAAAAAAATAAACAACTTTTTTATTAAAGTTAGGGATTTCATCAGCATACATATAAACATCTCCATCAGTAATTGATAGATTATACTGGCAGAAAGTGAATAAGGATATATTTGACTTGAACAACACTATCAATGAATTGGAACTCATTGACATTCATAGAACAACCCATTATCTTACAGAATTAGACATTATCTTACCATACAATTTAGCAATCATGTGTCTAAGTATCTACCCAACTGATTTGATAATTTATGTCTGCAAAAAAAGTTCATGTGGATATTTGCAGAAGTTTGGTTTATAATCACTATATTATCATACTCACCAAAGTCACCAGAAACTAGAAGCAACCATAATATCTTTCAATGGGTGAATGGATAGACAATGGATTAACATTCAGTGATAAAAAATAAATGAGCTATCAAAGTATAAAAAGTCAGGGATTAAACCTAACTTTATATTTCAAAGTAACAGAAGCTAGTCTATAAAAGTTACATATTGTATTATTCCAATTATGTGACATTCTGGAAAAGGTAAACCCATTGAGATGGTAAACATTTCAGTGATTGCCATGTTTTCTGCACAGAGAGGTGGGGGATTAATTCACAGGACTTTTTTAAAGGAGTGAAACTGTTCTTTATGATATGATAGTGACCAATAGCACATTAAACCTCTGTGAAAATCCATAGAATCTTAAAGCCCAATACTACTATAAAGACACATGCACACGTATGTTAACAAATGATAGTGATAGTGTCTACCCTTAACATGATGTGATGAGAACTGTATTTTATTGCTGTGGTCTTCTTTCCCCAAAACTTTAATCTTATAATGAGAAAAACACCAGATACATCCCAGCTGAGGGACATTGTACAAAGTACCTGGCCAGTACTGCTTGAATTCTCAAGGACTTCAAAAACATGGAAAGTCTGGGATGTCAGAGTCAGTAGAGGTGTAAGGAAACATGACAACTAAATGCAATAGGATCTGCTGGATAGGATCCTGTAATAGAAAAATAACCTTTGGAAAATTTGGAAAAATCTTAATAAAGTATGCACTTTAGCAACATTAATATGTCAATATTGGTTTATTAATTGTGGCAAATGTACTATACTAAGATGCTAATAATAGGGAAAACTGTGTGGAGGTGTACAAGAACTCGCTGAACTGTCTTTGTAATAGCTCTATAAATCTAAAACTGTTCTAAAATAAATTTCTTAACGTTTATTTTAAAAATGTGACCTGAGACATATATATGTATCTGCGCCAGATTTATGCTTCAGGGCCCCTCACCTGAGCAAACACACTTTTCAAGGCCCTAAAATCAATATGCTCACAAGGTCTCATATTCTTGTAATGTGTTTAAAACTGAGATATTTTAAGCACAATTAGTTAAATAACTGTTCTTTATACTTCAAATCTCTCTCCACCATTTTTTTCTCTCATGTAGTTTCGGAGAGGGCACAGGCATTTTGGGGATCAGGGTAAAAAGAGGTTGTGTTAGAAATACATTTAGCTTGGCTGTGGAGTAATGCGTGAAATTTTGTTTCTCGCTTATTGTCATGTATAATTATAGCTAGGATTACTGTCATAAGAATGGCTTCCAAGTATACTCCTACAGCTCACTATGCTAACTTACCTTGCATTATGACAGGAAAGTGTAAGGTCATGTTATGTTATGAATGTGTGCTACAGTGAACAGCCAGAAGTATAAGGGTAGTGGGGAATCTAGATTTGAAATGTACATAGCTAGAAGGTGGTTTTCACATATGTCCAATTTGCCAATGTCTACCTTTTTATTGGTGTCCTTGGACACTTATTAGTGATATGGTTAGATTAAAATCTATCACATTGAGAGTTGTTTTTTATTTGTTCTCTGTTATAGTTTCTTTTCTTTCTGCCTGCTATTGAATTATTTATTTCATTTGCTTCCACTATTGGCTTATTATTTTAACTCTTTAAGAAAAATGGAATGCTTCTCCCAGCTTTACTTTATGCATTTTTAGTTTATCACAGCCTACCCAAATAATGTGTAGAGACTGAATTAGTCCATTTCGCATTGCTGTAAAGGAATACCTGAGGCTGGGGAATTTATAAAGAAAAAAGGTCAATTTGGCTCATCGTTCTACAGCCTGCGCAAGCAGCATGGCACCAGCATCTGCTTCTGGTTAGGACCTTAGGAAGCTTTTACTCATAGCAAAAGGCTAGGGGGAGGGCAGTGGCATGTCGAGAGCAAGAGAGAGATGCTAGGTTCTTTAAGACAACCAGCTTTCATGTGAACTAACACAGTGAGAACTCATTCATTACCGTGGGGAGGGGATAAAGACATTCATGAAGGATCTGCTCCCGTGACCCAAACACCTCCTACCAGGCTCTACCTCCAACATTGGGGGTTACATTGCAACATGGGATTTGAAAAGGACAAACATCCAAACTATATCAGAGCTCCATATTTACTGTAAGAGCCATAAAAATGTATACTTAAATTTTTCTCTCTCCTCTTTTGTGCTATTGTTATATAGCTTACTTCTACATACATTATAATCATAAAATGTATTGTTACTATTTTTCTTGTATACAGTAAATTATACTTTAGAGTTATTAAAGTAAAAATACATTATAGTTACCTTCATTTAAACTACATGCAGTTTTTCACTGTTTTGTCTATATATGTATATCCAAGTTATTGTCTGGTATCATATTCTTATGCCTGGAGAACCCGCTTTAACATTTTTTTTTGTTGTAATGAATTCATCCTTTAACCATTTTTTTGATCTATAATAAATTTTCTTAGCCTTTTTTTCTGGTATGCAAAAGCATGTTTTCCCTTTATTTTGAAAAATATTTTCACTTGATACAGAATTTGAGTTGATGGTGACTTTCTTTGATTACTTTAGAGGTGTCATTGCATGGTTTTCTTAGTTGCATAGCATCTGATGACATAGTGAATCTAATCATTTTCTTTCTTCTTGTATATAATGTGTTTTTTCAACTCTGGCTGCCTTCAAGGTTTTCTCTTAATCATGGGTTTAAGCCGTTTAAGTAGGATGTTTCTAAGTCTGTTATTCTTTATTTTGTTTGGGGTTCTCTAGGACTTTTAGGGTATAATCACTTGATTTTTAGAAACCTCTATGGCATCACTTCTTTAAATATTTATTCTGCCCAGTTATTTCTCTCTTCTTCTGTGATATAACTACTCAGATGTTAGACCATTTGATATTGTTCCACAATTATAGGATATTTTATTCTTTTGTTTATTCTTTTTTTCTCTTCGAATAACAATTTGGGTAATTTTTGTTGACACCTTCTAATTCATTGATCCATTCCTCAGCTAGATGAACTCTACTTAAAAAACTGTTTAAGGCATACATCATCTCTATTACCACGTTTTTTTCAGGTCTAGTATTTCAATTTGATTGTTTTATATAGTTTCAATCTTTTCATTGAAATTTAACATCTATTCATTTATGTTGCTCTCCTTTTCCACTTGAGCCTTTAATATATTTAACAATAATTTTAAATCTCTATTTTATATTACCAATATCTAGCTCACCTCTGAAGCTGGTTTTGTTGATTGTTTTTAGACAATGTTAGTTTTTTTGGGTGTCATTGTTTTTAATTGATTATTTAATATCATGTGTACAATACAGATGGTAGAATATATGTTTTAAATGAATTTTCCTCTATTTCTATTAGGCTTGTATTGTGCAGTGTCTAGTCAATCTTCTCAAGAGTTGCACTGAGTTTGGCATTTGTTGTTGCTTCATACTGGGTATGGGAGAAGGGTTTAACTGCAAAGATCATGAGAGAGATTTTTGAATTGATAAAAAACATTCTGTATATTAATCTTAATGGCAAC
This sequence comes from Macaca thibetana thibetana, assembly GCF_024542745.1. Lineage (NCBI taxonomy): Eukaryota > Metazoa > Chordata > Mammalia > Primates > Cercopithecidae > Macaca > Macaca thibetana. Next base: position 109,176,989 of record NC_065598.1, read on the forward strand.
TACACAGTAGTATGCATTTGTCAAAACTCATGGAATTGTACACTAAAATTTTTGAATTTTACTATACACAAATTATACTACAGTAAGCATTTTAAAAGTACCATTTATGTACCTAGACCTTGAAAAACACTACTAAGTGCTACAAAAAGTGCAAAAAAAAAAAAAAAAAAAAAAAAAAAAAACTAGAAACTTCTCAAATCAACACCCAACATCACAACTAAATGAGTTAGAGAAACAAAACCAAACACATTCCAAAGCTACCAGAAGACAAGAAATAACTAAGATCAGAGTAAAACTGAAGGAGATAGAAACATGAAAACCACTTCAAAAAATCAATGAATACAGGAGCAGGTTTTTTAAAGAAATTAACAAAATAGATAGACAAACTAACTGGACTAATAAAGAGGAAAAGACACAATAAAAAATAGTAAAGGGGCTATTACCAATGGCCCCATAGAAATACAAAAAAAAATCAGAAAATATGATAAATAACTCTATACAAATAAACTAGAAAATCTAGACGAAATGGATAAATTCTTGGACACATACACCCTCCCAAGACTAAACATGGAAGAAGTTGAACCCTGAATAGACCAACAACAAGTTCTGAAATTGAGGCAGTAATAAATAGCCTACCAACAACAACAACAACAAAAAGCCCAGGTTCAGATGGATTTACAGCCAAATTCTAACAGAGGTACAAAGAAGAGCTGGCACCATTCCTTCTGAAACCATTTCTATTGAAAAGAAGGGACTTCTCCCTAACTCATTTTATGAGGTCAGCATTACCCTGATACCAAAACCTGGCATAGATACAACAAAAAAAAGAAAACTTCAGGCCAATATCTTTGGTGAACATCAATGCAAAAATCCTCAGTAAAATACTGGCAAACTGAATCCAGCAACACGTCAAAAAGCTTATCCACCAGGGTCAAGTCAGCTTCATCCCTGGTATGCAAGGCTGGTTTAACATATGCAAATTACTGAACATAATTCAAATAAGCAGAACTAAAGACAAATACCACATGATTATCTCAATAGATGCAGAAAAGGCCTTCGATAAAACTCAACATCTATTTATGTTAAAAACTCTCAATAAAGGTATTGATGGAACAAATCTCAAAATAATAAGAGCCATTTATGACAAACCCACAGCCAATAGCATACTGAATGGGCAAAATTGGAAGCATTCTCCTTGAAAACTGGCACAAGGCAAATGCCCTCTCACCACTCCTATTCGACATAGTATTGGAAGTTCTGGCCCGGGCAATCAGGCAAGAGAAAGAAAGGAAGCAAATTAAAATAGGAAGAGAGGAAGGCAAACTGTCACTGTTTGCAGACAACATGATCCTATATCTAGAAAACCACAATGTCTCAGCCCAAAAGCTCCTTAAGCTGATAAGCAACTTCATCAAAGTCTCAGGACACAAAATCAATGTGTAAAAATAACAAGCATTCCTACACATCAACAATAGATAAGCAGAGAGCCAAATCATGACCGAACTCCCATTCACAATGGCTACAAAGAGAATAAAATACCTAGGAATACAGCTAACAAGGGATGTGAAGGACCTCTTCAAGGAGAACTGCAAACTACTGCTCAAGGAAAACAGAGAGGACACAAACAAATAGAAAAACAGTCCATGCTCATGAATAGGAAGAATTAATACTGTGAAAATGGTCATACTGCTCAAGGTAATTTATAGATTCAATGCCAGTGCCATTAAACTACCATTGACGTTTTTCACAGAATTAGAAAAAAACTACTTCAAAATTGATATGGAACCAAAAAAGCCCGAATAGCCAAGACAATCCTAAGAAAAACAAAAAACAAACAAAAACAAAAAACAACCAAAAAAAACCAGAAAAAACAAACAAACAAACAAAGCTGGAGGCATCACACTACCCAACTTCAAACTATACTACAAGGCTCTGGTAACCAAAACAACATGGTACTGGTACAAAAACAGATACATAGACCGATGGAACAGAATAGAGATCTCAGAAATAAGACCACACATCTACAACCATCTGATCTTTGACAAACCTGACAAAACCAAGTAATGGGGAAAAGATTCCCTATTTAATAAACAGTGCTGAGAAAACTGGCTAGCCATATGCAGAAAATTGAAACTGATCCCCTTCCTTACACCTTATACAAAAATTAACTCAAGATGGATTAAAGATTTAAATGTAAAACTTGAAACTATAAAAACCCTAAAAGATAATCTAGGTAGTACTATCCAGGACATAGGCACAAGCAAAAATATAATGACAAAGACACCAAAATCAATCACAACCAAAGCAAAAATTGATGAGTGGGATCTAATTAAACTAAAGAGCTTCTACAAAGCAAAAGAAACTATCACCAGAGTGAACAGACAACCTACAGAACGGGAGAAAAATTTTGCCACCTATCCATCTGACAAAAGTCTAATATCCAGAGTCTTCAAGGAAATTAAATTTACAATAAAAAAAACAAACAACCCCATCAAAAATTGTGCAAAGGATATGAACAGACACTTCTCAAAAGAAGATGTTTATTTGGCCAACAAACATACGAAAAAAAGCTTAACATCACTGATCATTAAAGAAATGCAAATCAAAACCACAATGAGATATCATATCACACAAATCAGAATGTCTATTATTAAAAACTCAAAAAGTATCAGATGCTGGTGAGGCTGTGGAGAAAAAGGAACACTTTTACACTGTTGGTGGGAATGTAAATTAGTTCCACCATTGTGGAAGACAATGTGGCAATTCCTCAAAGACCTAAAGTCAGAAATACCTTTTGACCCCAGCAATCCCATTACTGGATATGTACCCAAAGGAGTATAAATTATTCTATTTTAAAGACATATGCGCATGTATGTTCATTGCAGCACTATTCACAATAGCAAAGACATGGAATCAACCTGCATGTCCATAAGTGATAGACTGGATAAAGAAAATGTGATACATATACACCACACAATATTATGTAGCCATAAAAAGGAATGAGATCATATCTTTTACAGGGACATGGATAGAGCTGGAGGCCATTATCCTTTGCAAACTAACACAGAAACAGAAAACAAAATACCGCATGTTCTAACTTATAAGTGGGAGCTAAATGATGAAAACACATGGACACATGGAGGGGAACAACACACACTAGGGCTTTTTGGAGGATGAAGGGTGGGAGGAGGGAGAGGATCAGGAAAAATAACTAATAGATACCAGGCATAATACCTGAGTAATGTAATAATCTGTACAACAAACTCCCATGACACACTTTACCTATGTAACAAACCTGCACATTTTGCCACGTACCTCTGAACTCAAAAGTTTAAAAAAAATCTGTGTTCATTCTCATGCTTTTGTCCACATGTGCAAACATATTTGGCCCATAAGCATTCCAACATGATGACCACCACGCCTAACATGAAGCCCACATAGATTGCTCTCTTCTATTTTTATGACTTATTTCTACATCAAGAAAGGCATTACCATTTCTGTTATGCTAATTTTATGTGTGTGTATGTATCTATCTTTCTTTCTATGGCCCTATAATGTTTTGAAGTATTAAACACTATATAATGTGACTGCCCCAAAACATGATTTTAATACAGTGTTTTCCAGACAAGGAAACTATAGCATTCCACCTTTATTGCCCCAGGAAAATGAAGCTACAACAAAAATGTTCTTGAAAGGTACATTAGTTTATATAAAAAAAAAAAAATTTCAAGGTTTAATTACTAGAATTTTTGCAGTTCAACTCTCTAACCTATGAGAGTTTGGGAATAACATTTATAACACAAATAAAAAATTTTCAAACAATGTGTAAAAAATACCATACTCCCTTAGATGTAATGAAGATTCCACAAAAACAAGAAATGAAGATAGGAGAAGAGTTGCAAAAGGAAAAATAGAATGTTGAAAGGCAAGCTACAGACTTACATATTTGTGTAATATCTGGATCCAAGAATCCATGAGTAGAGGATTTCTCTGTTCTCCCTATTTGGAACCCTGAGAAGCAGCATGAGAGTAGCAGATAAGAAATAGCTGCATAAGATAGTACCTGGGGGTAGCTCCATTGAGTTTTCTTCAGATCCAAATTGGAAAGACAAAGAAGCCAGCTTTTACCATGCTTGAAGAAAGCTGAAAGAAAAAAAGTTGACAGACCTGATGGGGTCATGCAGTTGTAATTAGGGAATGCTACAGAGGAAAGTTGTGTGGAGCATAAGAGAATGAGGACATCTTGACACATGTCAATGTGGAACAGTAATGGCAGCCAAGAACTAGATTGGATGATCTCAGAGGGTGCAGTGTGAAAAGATGCCATCTTGGAACCAGACTTCATGATGTTACATAAGCTTCCTGGGACGTAGGTGTTACTAGGAAGAAAGAGGCGGAAAAAAGTTCTGAATTAACTGATGTTAAACAAGAAATTAATCATTTTAGCTCGAATTGACTGAGATTATATTTTATATTCTCAATAGAATGAAAACTCAGAATATAGATCACTGTGAGCCACAGATTAAATCCATTTTTGCATACCTTAGCTCTGTGGCTTAAGAAATGTGTATTGTTTCCCATTATTTGGAGGGATATGTGTACAGAGGGAGAGCAGCAGCATAGAGCTCTCGCTGATTTTCATTGGTGGGTGTGGCATCCCCTTAAGAATGTCTAGGACCAAAATTAGAGGAGCTGAGTAAGGTTGGAGCTGTGTTCCTTCAACCAGCTAAGCTCAGTATAGTATGTTTCACTGAAATGTATTTCTTCACTCCAAAATATTTATAAAATGCATACCATGTACCAGCACTGTTTTAGAAGTTGGGCATATGCCATGAGCAAACAGACAAGGAAGGTTCTTGCCATCGTGAAACATGTATTTCAGGTGAGACCGTGTGCTAAAACTGTTAATCGATTACCATATCTATCTTTTCTTGTTTCTGTAATATAGCTAGACTTCATTTTCCAGTCTCTCTTGAATTTATAGGAACATGTGACTGAGTTCTAGCAAAGGAAGTATAAATAAAAGTAAAGTGTGATAATTTCAGGTCTGGTTCATAACACCATTCATGTGTGTTTTTCCCTCACGCTCTTTCTCCTCTTGCTAGCTGGATGCAGAAGACAATGAGGCTCTATGGGAGTACAAATCCATAAGATGGAAGGTGCTATTGAATAGAGATGAGCCAACAGTGAAATCTAAACATCCACTTGGAACTGTTAGGTGAACAATAAATAAAATTCCATCTATTGAGCTATCACGTTTGGTTCTATTTTTATCAGTTAGCCTACTCTTAACTACCATAGGAAGAGAGACAATAAACAACACAAAGGAGATATATAATGTGGAATGTCAACATGTGCTTCAAAAAAATGAAGCAGACCAAGGGGAGGGCGGCTAGGAAAGACCGCTATGAGAAAGTGGCATTCAATGAGAAACCTCAATGAAGTGAAGGAGTCCATCATGCAAATATCTGGAAAAAGAGTGTTAAAGGCAGAGTGAACTAGGAAATGCAAAGACTCCAAGAAAAACAAATCAGGCAAAGGAAAGAATATTAGAAAAGGAAGACAGATATATGAGCACTAGATTATGTAGAGCTTCACAAGCGGTGGTAAGGCACTTGGATTTTATTCTAAATATAGTGGCAAGCCATAAATAATGACTCTCTCTAATTAACATTCTCTTACAGTTTTTTGCAAATAATACTCTACTGAAAAATTACCTAGAGTGAAATGCATAAAGCTTAAGTGTATAGCTCAGTGAATTTTTACAACTAAAGTAGTTCCCCCTTATTCTTGGGGATACGTTCCAAGATCCCTAGTGAATGCCTGAAACCTTGGATAGTACAGAACTCTGCAGAGGCCCTCAACCCCTGGGCTGCCAACCAGTACAGGTCTGTGGCCTGTTAGGAGGGAGGCCACAGAGCAGGAGGTGAGCATCTGGCAAGCTTTACTGCCTGAGCTCCACCCCCTGTCTGATCAGCTGTGGCATTAAATTTTCATAGGAGTGTGAACCCCATTGTGAACTGTGCATGGGAAGGATCTAGGCTGTGTGCTCCTTATGAGAATCTAGCTAATGCCTGATCATCTGAGGTGGAACAGATTCATGTCAAAACCATCCCTGCCCGCCACCCCCATGGAAAAATTGTCTTTCATGTAACCCATCCCCCTGGCACCAAAAAGGCAAAACGCTTGGGGACCACTGCTATATAGTATATACAATGTTTTCTCAATCTGATAACTGAGATAGCTACTGACTACTAGACAGGTAGCGTATACAGCGTGGATACACTGGATAAAGGGATGATTCACAGCCCAGGATGGCACGAGATTTCATCACACTACACAGAAGGGAGGACAATTTAAGACTTACGAATTGTTTATTTCTGGGATTTTCTATTTAGTATTTTCAAGACTGCGATTGATCTCTGGTAACCAAAACCAAGGAAAGCAAAACTATAGATAAAGGGGGACCGCTGTATATCTACCTATCACCCAGCTCAAAATAAATAACATTCCCGTTACCCCCCGAAATTTCCCTCACAACTATACCCAGTCAATCACCTCACCCTGCCACCCTCCACCACCCTACAGGGACATGTTATTCCAGTGTCTATCACCGAATATGGAATTTGAATGTCAACATGGTACATTGACAACCTTCACGATATACATTGTGTTCATGTTCTTACACATGCTGAACAAAATGATAATGTGCAGATTGGGTGGGAGGTAAAATTTTGGACATTATGGAGAAAGCACTGCTAAAGAGGTATCTGAAATTCATCAGCAGCCTGACAAGCAGATGGCAGGAGCCCTGAAGAATTTGAACACCTTTTTTCTCTAATTTGCTTCTATTAGCAACCTCTTTTCTCTCCCTCTGAGTTCTGCAATCTTTGACTCTCTATTTCCTGGTAAATTGATTTCAAATATATGACTCACATTGGATGCTGGACTGTTTAATTTGATGTTTTGAGTTTTTCAAAAGAAAGGCACTTGATTTTGCTCTATGAGGAAATCAACAGAAGTACAAGTATTAGAAATACCACTTGATTAAATCAGATAGGATTATGTAAATGACAAGACCCATCTTCAAGCTTTGAAAATGATAATTTCCTAGAAATAATAGCAACAATAATAACTATTTATTTTCTCCTTAAGGATTAACTTTAGAAAACTTAATATAAATATCAGAGAAAGCATGATTCATTTGATTTACTCAGGTATATTCGTGGGGCAATTGAGAGACATGCCTTTAGGGATGTTGTTGCAATTTAGTATTCCAAAGGACCTTTGAATCAGCAAAGCTAACTTTTCAGGACCAGTTGGTAGGGAATTGCTGGCTTGCATAATATCTCTTTCAAACCTGATTTCAGCTCACTGGAAAAGCAGATGAAGTGGCTCTTAGTAAGGAGTGGTAATTATTAATGCAGTTATTTGGATATGCCTTGACATACATGAAGAAACATGAGAAAATTAAATAAATACACTTTTTATTTAGCGTCTTTGTGGCGAGGTTTTTACCAGCGTTTTGGTTCAGTGACTATGAAAATATCATCTTACCCTTAATCAAAAAGGAAATTAATTTCAAACAAAGTTTCAATTTTGGGTCAGAATGAAAAGGAAAAAACATGTAGGTAGCTGCTTGTGTGGAACACAGTGTACCAAGTGTCATCTTCCTTTTCAACTCGGAAGCAACCGTTCATGCATGGTAATTGCAGACATATCTTACTAAACAGGACTAACAGATGAACACATTATTAGCAAAAGGAGGGTGGTCACTTTAGAATCAGCTCATACAGTAATCTCTCAATTTTCCAGCATCCATTTAATATGTATTTGCTAGGAAACAGCATCCACCGAACTTTAAGAAATTTGAAGTGAACTATTGAAAATTCTGATATTACAGTTTATGCTTTATTTTTATATTGGTATGAAATAATTGAAACATTTTATTACTTACAATTTGTGAAAAAAATATTCTAAAAAGAACACAGTGTACCTAACACACAGCACACACAAATGTCATATTTTGAATACCTCTGACATCTTCTATGTACCCCTCCTTGATCTTATTCATCTTCTACTCCCTGCCAGGGGTAACCACTGTCTTAAATTTTGTTCATTATTCCTTTGCTTTTTGTTGTAATATTACCACTTGGGTAGGTGTCCCAAAATATTATGCTCTTTAATTTTGGACATATGTAAATTATATAAATAGGATCAGACTATTATTTTGAAGTTGTTTTGTTCATTCAACTTGGTGAGATTCATCCATATTGAGATAGATAGCTGTAGTGCTTTCAATTTCATTATTATATGGTTTTCCACTGTATGAATACACAATGATTTACTAGTTTTGTTCCTCATGTAAATTTGGTTTCCAGTGTTTTATTTTCCAACATCACTGCTATCTGCATTCTTCTACATGTCATGTTGTCTACATATGTGAGTTTCTCTAACGTCTATATCTATAGATGAAATTGCTGCATCAAATGATATGTGTATCATCAACTTTACTAGATAATACTAAATATTATTTTTTTCCAAAATGATTGTGATAATTTATACTCCTACCAGGAGTACATGAGAGTTCTAGAAGTCTTACATCTTCACAAATCAGCAATGTCAGATTTATAATCTTTGCCTATCTGGTGGGTGTGAAATGAAATGATTTTAATATATGTTTTCCATGTTATTTAACAAGGGTATGCTTGTATTCATAGATTTTTTTATTGGCCATTACTTTTTCCTCATTCTGTGAAATAGCTAATTATATCTTTTGTCCTTTTCTATTAGGTTTTTTAAAGTCAATTTGTAGAAATTATCTATATATAATTGATAATGTGCTTTCCAGTTACATGTACTGCACTATTTTCTCCTATTTCATAGATTTTTTTTTGCCATTTGTGATATTTTTAATAAATAGTAGTTCTTAATTTTAATGTAAATTTTATAATCTCTTTCATTTTAGTTTTCATTGTGTGTGGCTTCTGTAAGAAATATTTTTCTACCCCAAGCTCATAATGTTAACATTTTATATAATTTCATCTATTTTTAAAATTTTTGACATTGGATTTAAGTATGTAACCTACTGGTAATTATTTGTGAATTCTATACCTATATTTTGGTCCTCTATTTAGTTACTAAGCTATGTGTTTGTGTGTATGTGTGCATGTGTGCATGTATTTTCTCTCTTTTTCCCTCCATCAATGTGCCTGAAGTTTCTTATTATTAGTATGTTCAAAAATTTGGCCTTGTTGATTATTAAATTTTTATATGATTAATTCCTGATTTTACCTTTGTTGTTTAACTACTTTTGTTTTATTTGAATCTATTACATTGCTCTTTTTCTAACTTCTTAAATTATATACTTAGATAATTTTAGCCTCTCTTCTTTTATATTTATATATCCATCTCTATATATTGCTGAAGCTGCATATCCCAAGTTTTGATATTTAGCATTTTCTGTGGATAGTCTAAAATGTTTTCGGACTTTCATCATTATTTCAATTTTATCCAGATAAATTTTTAGAAGTTGTTGTGCTTTGGCTGTGTCCCCCCCAAAATCTCATCTAGAATTGTAGTTCCCATAATCCCCACATGTCATGGGAGGGAACAAGTGGGAAGTGATGACTCATGGGTTCAGTTACCTCCATGTTGTGCTTGGGATAGTGAGTTCTCACAAGATATGATGGTTTTATAAGGGGCTTTTCCCTCTTTTGCTTGACACTTCCCTCTCCTGCCACCATGTGAAGAAAGACATGTTTGCTTCCCCTTCCACCATGATTGTAAGTTTCCTGAGGCTTCCCCAGCCCTGAGGAATTGTAAGTCAAACCTCTTTCCTTTATAAATTACCCAATCTTGGGCAGTTCTTTATAGCAGCATGAGAACGGACTAATACAGAAGTGTACTTCTTAATTTGCAAATATGTTTTGCAGTTATCATTTTATTATTGATTTAGGGCTTAATAATTTTATTTTAGAATATACTCTATTATTTTGGTTCTTTGAAATTTGGTAAGATTTGCTCTCTAATGCTGTATATGTCCAATTTTCATAAATATTATAAATTTACTTGAAAAAATGTGCATTCCACAGTTGCACTAAATACTCTGTAAGCATTTATTAAGTCAATTATTCATTTCTTTCAAATTTTCAAATTTCTATAAAATGTTTGCTTGTTTTATTAATTACTAAGAGAGACATGATGAATTCTCCTGTTATGGTTGTGGAGGATTCTTGCTATGGTTGTGGACTATTCTATTTCTCCCTGGATTTTGTCAATTTTTGCTTCACATATTTTGAAGTTTTACTACTTGAAGTATACAAATGTAACCCTGTTATATCTTTCCAGTGAATTGAAGATTTATTATTATAAAATCACCTATTTACTTCTAGTAATGCTATTTATCTTAAAGCCTGCTTCATCAGACATTTTTTAGCTACACCAAGTTTCTTACGAGGATGATAGATACTCCTTTATTGTTTTATAGGAGATCATTATATGTTGCCTAAATATTAATTCTTTTTCTAACATTTGGTAGGTTTTAAACCTCAATTTTTACATTGCCTTTTAATTGGTATTATATCTTTATAAAATATTTACTTTGTATGATTAATACCTATTTTTCTTTTTGATGTCTTATATTGGTTGTATGCACTAAAGCATTTCTCAATCTGGAAGTAATATAGGTATTATCATATAGGCTTTTCCAGTGTTTTAAAAGTTATACATAAAACCTCTTATGTTCACCTGGAATATGTTTTATTTTGTAATGAGCAATCATTTTTTACTCATAGTTAACACATTTTATTATGTGTTATATAGTTCTTTGCCACTGATTTATCATTTTGATGTTTTATTTTGAAATAATTTTATATTTACAAAATCACTTGCAAAAACAGTACACATATTTTCTCCCATTTTGTCTATTCACTTTGTTGATAGTTTTCTTTGCTGTGCAGAAGCTTTTAAACTTAATGTAATTTCATTTGTCCACTTTGCTGTGTTGCCTGTGCTTGTGGAGTATTGCTCAAGAAATTTTTGTTCAAATCAATGTCCTGAAGATTTTCCTTAATGTTTTCTTGTAGTAGTTTTATAGTTTGAGGTCTTACATTTAAATCTTTAATCCATTTTGATTTCATGTTTTTCATATGGCAACACAGAGTTCCTGTAAACCCATTCCCTAGCTCTCTCAAATATTAAAATCTTATATAACTAGTATAATTAATAATGCCAGGATATTATTATTGGTACCTGACTCTCATTATTGAAAATATATTTACCTATTTGCTCAATCCTATTATATGCAAGTCTCAGAATTGCTAACTCATACCTTCATGAAAAACAAATTTATAAACCAGCATTTAATATTCATTTACAGTTTTTTTCTACTAGTCTTAATATATAATATCAAAACACCATTTTCCTTATTTTCTTCCTTGCCTCTCTCAATGTCACTATGTCATTAATTTGAAATGACGTTAGGCTCACTTATTTCTGTTTGTATTCTATTTCCTCGCTCCTCTGCATTCTCATTTAGTCTATCTATCTATGTATCTCCCTACCTATTTATTTGTTGGTTGCATAAAATTTTACCATGGTTCTAAAGGTTAAAACTATTTTTAAAAATACTCAAAGAAGCTTCATCACTTTTATTGTTTCATCACTTTTATTCTCATTACTTTGCCCTTCCCATCCCATTTTCCCCCATCTCCTATACATAACTAATCTCATTAGTTTCTTGTTCTTCTTGTTTTTGTAAAAAAAAAAAAAAAAAAATTGTACATCTTGTAGTCCCTTCCTTTTGACATGAAAGGTAATGCACTATAGATGTATACTCTGTGACCTTTTTTTTTCATTTAATATACACTAGAAATCACGCCATACCAGTTTATAGATCTTTCTCATCCTTGAATTTGTAAATTTGTAAATTTGTAAATTTTCTGGGTACAGAGTAAATGTACCTATTTATGAGGTATCTGAGATGCTTTGATACAAGCATGCAATGCGTAATAATCACATCACGGAAAATGGGGTATCCATTCCCTCAAGCATTTGTCTTTTATGTTACAAACAATCCAATTATATTCTTGTAGTTATTCTTAAATGTACAATTAAATTATTATTGACTATAGTCACCCTGTGGTGCTACCAAATAGTAGGTCGTATTCATTCTTTCTAACTATTTTTCCTCATCATTTATTAAACCTGCATAATACTTCAGTTTGTGCATATACCGTGGCTTATTCAACCACTCTCCTATATATGGACATTTAGTTTCTAAAATTTTGTAATTGTAAGCAATGCTGATGTGTAATTTGTACATATGTACTTTCATATTGTCAGAAGTGCATCTTCAGGGTAAAATCCAGAATTGTGATTACTGAGTCAGAGGTCAATGTATACATAGTCATATTAATGTTCCTAAATTGACCTCCAGAAGTGTTGTGCTAATTTGCATCCCTATTATTAATACATTGAGATTGGCTGTTTCTCACAGGCTCACCCATAGACTGTGGTGTCATACTGTTTAATTTTTACTAATCTTTTAGGTGAAAAATAATCTTAGTGCTGTTTTATTTTGCAATTCCTTAGTGAGTTTGAATATCTTTTTATACATTTTAGAGCCAGTTTTATATATTTTTGGTAATTTGTCAATTGATATGCTTTCTCAATGTGACAACTTCATAATTTATGCCGATTTTTGCTTGGCTTTTTTTTCAATGTTATGTAGTCAAATTTATCAATCCTTTCATTTACTTCCCCTGAATTTTAAGATATACTTGCAATAACTTTCCCTGTGCCAAGATTAAAGAAGAATTTATTCATTTTTTTAAGTGCTTGTAGGGTCTCATTTTCTATATTTAGGTCTCTGATCGATTTAAAATTTATTGATATGGTGAGAAGTATGAATCTAATTCTATCTTCTTCTTTTAATTTAATTTTATTTTTTTAGACAGATTCCCATTTGTCACCCAGGGTGGAGTGCAATAGTATGATCTCAGCTCACTGCAACCTCCACCTCCCAGGCTCAACTGATTCTTGTGCCTCATCCTCCTGAGTAGCTGGGATTACAGGCGTGCACGATCACACTCGGATAATTTTTGTATTTTCAGTAGAGACAGGGTTTCACCGTGTTGCCCAGGCTGGTCTCAAACTCCTGACCTCAAGTGATCAGCCCGCCTCAGCCTTGCTATGTGTTGGGATTACAGGCGTGAGCCACCATGCCCGGCCTCTAATTCTATCTTATTGCAAATTGTTACTAATATGTTCTCGTACAATTTATTAAAGTCTATATTTTCCAATTGGTGTGAGATGATACTTTTATCAAATACTAAATTTCTGTATGTGGTTCGATCTACTTCTGGACATTACATTCTCTCTCATTGGTCTATTTGTCTACTAATATGCCACACTGTATTAGTCATAAAAATGTTATAAGTTTTAATGTCTGGTAAGGCTAGCTTCACCACTTAATTTTCTTCAATGATTTCCTAGCTATTTTGCATGTTTGCTTTTGCATATCAGTTTTACTGAGATTGAATAACTCCATAAAAGAGTTTGCTCCCTATCCCGGAATAAAAAATGATTTTTCATTTATGCTACTCTACTTTTCTATCTTTGATAAATGTTTAAAATTTCCTCTACATATATTTTTCTGTTTCTTATTGTTTATTCCAAAGCTTTAATCTGCTTTGTTGCTGTCTTAACCGAATACTTTCCTACCATCATTCCTATAACTGATTATTGTTTGCCTATGTGAAGTATATTGATTTCTGTATGCTAATTTTATATCCTGTTAATAGTGCATTGCTCGTGGTTTGAGTTACTTTCATCATTGATTTTATTTTTGATATACTATCATATCGTCTGCAAATAGAGATAGTTTTGCTTTCTTGCTATGGATTCCTCTGCCTTAAAGTGATTCATATTACCTATTTGCATTGCCAAATACAACTAGTACAATGTTGAATATAAGTGTCAATAGTGAGCATCATTGCTTCTTAACTGAGACCTAGAGAATTCACATAGCTAATAAAAAGTATATCCAGAACTTGGACCCAGTATTCTGGCTCCAAAAACTGTGTTATTGATCAGTATACTATTCATTTGTCATAATTTGAATTATTTTAGCTACTATGGCTTCTTCTCACATTTATATTTCATAATTATTCTATCAAAACAACATTATTTAACTATATTGGTTTTGTAAAAATTATTTATGTCTTTTAGGACAAGTCTCCTTCTCAATAGCACTCTTATACAAAGATCACTTGGATAGTTTTACTCAGTTTTTTATAGTTAAAAATAACACATGCACATGATGAGCAATCTAAACATTACAAAGCTCTATGTAGAGAAAAGAGAAAGGATCCTGCTCAACTTCCACTCCCAGCTCACCAATAACCATTGTTAGCAGACTCTTTATTTTGTTACTCTACTTGTGAGAAAGTTAGATCCTTAAGAGTGTAATAATTCTACTTCCAAAGTAACAAAGTAGCATTTAAATTACCGGCTCCTCCCAGGAATGTGAGCGATATTTGTAGCTTTGAAATTATAATACACTTGTCTTTCTGATATATATTCTAATAGGCACCATTTTCCAAAATAGGCCAGTTTGAAGTTTTGATAATGCAAACAGTATAGTTCTAATACTCTTTGGAGGACACCTCAAAAATCAGCACATATACAACATACATTTTATAAACCAGAAAACAATTTGACTAAGAATAGAATACCTACAAACAACGCTATTTTTTATATATTTGGTGAACACAGTCAACAGAATGTGCTGAAGGACAATGTGTAGGGTGTAAAAGAAAGAAACATAAGGAATCACACCAGGATTTAGATCTGACTAACTGGAATCATGGGGATAGAATTTGCCTAGATGTGGAACAGTACAGAAGGTGCTCCTTTTGAGGGGTAGATGCGTGTTCACTTCTTCTGCTTAATACCAAAAGGCAGATGTCCAGAATATAATTGAATGAAAGAATCTAAAGTTGCATTAGTGATCTGAGCTGGAGATGTACTAAATAGATGACATTTAAAGTGAGATGACTGAGAGACTTGAATATAGACAGAAGATAAGGTGGCAAACAACTGGACACTGCAGTATTCCAATGTGAGAATTCAAGGAGAAGAGGGTTGAGCAAAGGGAACTGTGAAGTAGCAGCTAGTGGGGGAAAAACAACAACAACAACAAAACAAACAAGCAAAAAACAAAAAAAACTTGTAGAGTATATCTGGGATGTTACAGAAAAAGAAGGTTTTTGCAATAGGAAGAAGTTATCAAACATGTTAAATGCTTCTGTTATGTCAAACAAAATAAGATCTGAAGATTAATTACCAACTACACAGAGTGGCGCTCCACTTTTAGTTATGCACTGGAGAACCATACTGAAGTTGTCTGCAGTTGGGATGGTAAATGTCAAGAAGGGAGCATGTGGAACATCTTTTCTGATTGATTCTCTTTCATTAGGGAAATAAGAAACAAAAGGATTAGCGGTCTTAGTTGGCACCCTTCCTTATTTTTGTTTTTGGCTTCATTTTTTTCCCCCAATCACTAGACAACCAGGGAAAGCATCCCTTAAAACAGACCTTGATAGAAGAATTTGAATACAAGTAGTTTATTTGGGAGATGCGAGAGTCAACAATAGGAGAGTGGTCATGGAAAGGGTAGGAAGCCAGTAGAGATGTTTTAGTAAACCGGTTACCACGGTGAGCACCTGAAGTTTATTTCCACCACTAAACTCTAAGTGCAAAACACACACCTCAGGATTATGCCATCTGAGTTGTGAGAGAGCTATGCTATTTACTCAACCACTCCTGAGAGTCATAGGAATGCTGGGGCAGGGAATTACCCAACACTTCTGGCCTCCCTTGGGCACTAGAAGAGTTACCTTCTGTCTTTTTATTAAACTTATTTTTAAAAAATTATAACATTTATTTTTGCTCTTATTCTAGTTATTCTTTCATCTTCAGAAACACCTATGTTGTTTAGGTTATTTCATTCTTATCTATCTTCCACATATCGTATTTCATTATTCTCTTTGTCACTGTCTGCACCAGTTTTTTGTTTGTTTGTTTGTTTGTTTTGCTTTTCCAATCTCCTTTATTGACAAATATTAACATCATGTCAGCTGATAAAGAAAATACATTTAAAGGGCCCCAGTTTCACAGAGCAGAAATGAAGGCTGGAGAATTTGAAGGTCTCAGAATTTGGAGCTGAGAGACATGAATTGATAACAGGGAGATTAATAATGATAGAATTGTTGGTAGCATTATAAGCATGACAGTTCCTGTAGAGCAGTTAGCACAGATCCTGTGACACAGTAAGTGTATCTTCCATTCACTCAACAAATAGTTAAGGAGTACTCACTAGGTTCCAGGTACTGTGTTAACTACCAGACATGCATCGATGAAGAAAATTGGCACAGTTCCTGTCTCAAAGAAGAGTAACATGAGCTGTTAAACTGTACCTTTTATAACAGTTTAGATAAATAGCAGATCCATAATGTCTGTTAAGATTGTGTGTGCGTGCGTGTGTGTGTGTGTGTGTGTGTGTGTACATAGAGGTCTGATGCAATACCATATTTATTCTTTTTTTTTTTTTTACTTTTAAAAAGGTGGTATTTTATTTTATTTTATTTTTTATTATTATACTTTAAGTTCTAGGGTACATGTACATAACGTGCAGGTTTGTTACATATGTATACTTGTGCCATGTTGGCGTGCTGCACCCATCAACTCGTCAGCACCCATCAACTCGTCATTTACATCAGGTATAACTCCCAATGCAATCCCTCCCCCCTCCCCCCTCCCCATGATAGGCCCCGGTGTGTGATGTTCCCCTTCCCGAGTCCAAGTGATCTCATTGTTCAGTTCCCACCTATGAGTGAGAACATGCGGTGTTTGGTTTTCTGTTCTTGCGATAGTTTGCTGAGAATGATGGTTTCCAGCTGCATCCATGTCCCTACAAAGGACACAAACTCATCCTTTTTTATGGCTGCATAGTATTCCATGGTGTATATGCTGCACCAGTTTCTTAAATCTGTCTCATTCTATATGATGTGATCCATTTCAAAGGATATAAATTTTGCCACTTTACTAATTGTAATATTGATTTTATTCCTGCTCTTGCATTTTAAGGTTTATTCCAAGCTACAAGGGCCCAGTCTAATCAAACAAAGTTAAAAAGGAGAGTTATCGGTTTACGTCAAATGATACGATCAGCTCTTTTAGGACAAATCTCCTTATTTATGTCTCTCCAAAATCCAGTCTCTCCTTTTCTTTCTTCTGGCTGCTTGTTTTACGCTCCCTTACTGCAGATAGGCTTATGCCATGCAGCGGGCAATGTTGGCCACTGACGGATTCAGTTGAACATTGACCTAGTATCGCAAAACAGAATTGTAAAAGGGAACTTTTCACATGCACCTGTATATAATATTTCAGAACGAAACTGCAGAACAATCATTGACTTCAAGGAAATGTGTTATATGATTGGCCTGAATGTAGCAGCTACTGTGGAATTGGGGAAGAGCTGTTTCCTAAAGAAAGGGGAGATGAAGGTTGTTGCCAGAGGGAGTGATTAAATATGATGAACAGAAAATTAAAAAGCATTACCACCCTTCATTACATTTTGGAGCATACTTGCCACTATGCAATTCACCATTGCCAGATCAAACATTCTTTCAAATCATGTCACATTTACTAGTAAATTGTAGTATTAAAATATATAAGTGATACTAAACTGGGATGAGAATTCTACATATTAAAATTATAATACAGTGAGTGCTTGTTAAGCTATACATACTCTGATAAATTATACCCACTATGTGTCTCTGCTCCCACACATATCTTGGCATGAATAACTGTTGTAGTGAATGGTTATTAGTGACATTTTTAGATAATATTTCTCAGGCGTATTGCTTGGGAAAAAATTGATAATCATGGAAAACTGATGCAGAAAGCTCAATGCGAAGATAGGGAACAGTGATCTTACTGTACTAGAAAACAGCATTCAGGAAATAAGAAGGAAGATGTTCAGGAATTAAAAATTATTTTTTTTACTTCCATAGGTTATTGGGGAATAGGTGGTGTTTGGTTATATAAGTGAGTTCTTTGCCGGTGATCTGTGAGATTTTAGTGCACCCATCACCCGAGCAGTATACACTGTACCCAATTTGTGGTCTTTTATCTGTCACCCGCTTCCTTCCCTTTCCCCCTGAGTCCCCAGAGTCCATTGTGTCTTTCTTATGCCTCTGCATCCTCATAGCGTAGCTCCCACATAGGAATTTTTAAAATTGTTGTTAGCACACATTCTGAGGAGAAAACCACACTGTCTTCCTGGCTTATTTCATAGGGATCTTTTTTCTTCTTCAAATTTTGGGAAGGCACTAAGATGAGGTCTAGATAGGTTATTTCCCGATCTAACTCCAGAGACTTAAGAAGCATGCCATAGAGTTGGAGGGTCTGAAGAAACACCCTTGAAAAAGTCAAGTGTCAAATTATGTGCATCAGCTCAGTACCACAACCGCTCAGAAGAATAATATAAATTGTTAAAAACAACTTTTATGAAAGCCTAACAGTTTCAGGCTAAATTCACAAATAAAAAGCTAAAATTAAGTAAGTGCTAAATTGCAACCTAGGTATTTGTTTCTTTAAAGTACAATTAAGATATAGCTTGGAAGACAAGGGTGTAGTGAGTATAGTTGCAAATTCAACTGCTTTAATAAAGAGGTATGTTTTGAACATAAACAATAAAAATCGAGTGATGGAAAATCTTCCTCACAATAAAACACGGACTTTGGAAAAAGCATCACAGCTATTTTACTGATTTAATTTATTTATGTATTTATGGTTTAAGTATATATTATGTATTCATTTAAAAACAGTAAAATTAATTCTTTTGGGGATACAGATCTATGAGTTATAACTAATGCATGTGATTGTGTAACTATTACAGCCATTACACAGGAAAGTTTTATTACCCTGCAATTAAAAAAGATTTCCTTGTACTGACCCTTTGAAACTAAAATCTCCCCAGACTCTCAGATGCTAGCACTGTGTTCTGTCCTTATAGTTTTGCTTTTCCCAGAATATCATACAAATGGAATCATACCATTTGAGTTTGGCTTCTTTTACTGAACATAAGGCACTTGGGATTTATCTATGTTGCTGGGTGAGTTGATAATTTGCTCCTTTCTATTGCTCAGGAATATTCCAATTGTACGGATATGGCACAGTACGTTTCTTAGCTTCCAAACTGAGGGATGCTTGAGCTGTTTCTAGTTTACGATTATTATGAATAAAGCTGCTACGAACATTAGCATCCAGGATTTTTGGTGAAATATGGTTTCCATTTTTCTCAGGTAAATACTAGGAGTAGGAATTTTTTGGGGGTCATATAATATGTTTAACCTTTTGAGAAGCTGCCAAATTATTTTCCATAGTGGCAGTACTATTTTGCATTCCTATCAGCAAAGTATGAGTGTTCTACTTGTTCCATATCCTTGTCAGCTCTTGGCATTGTCAGTTTTGGATTTCAGTCACTCCAATAGGTATGCAGCAATATCTTATTGTGATTTTAATTTGCAGTTCACTAAATGACTAATGATTTTGAACATCTTTTCATGTGCTTATTTGCCATTAAAATATCTTCTTTTGTGAAGTGTCAGTTCATATTGTCTATTTGTTCATTGGGTTGTTTGCTTTTCTATAGTTAAGTTTTGAATGGCCTTTAAATATTAGTATAAAAGTGATTTGCAAATATTTTTCTCTGTCTACAGCTTGTCTTTTACTTACTTGTCTACTTGAGACAGGGTCTCACTTTGTCCTCCAGGCTGGAGTACAGTGAGTGACATGATCATCACTCACTGCATCTCCAAACTCCCAGGCTCAAACTGTCCTCCCATCTCAGCCTCCTGAGTAGCTGGGACTACAAGGAGGAACCACCATACCCAGCTAATCTTTTTAAAAAAATTTGTAGAGACAGGGTCTCACTATGTTGCCCAAGATGGCCTTGAACTCCTCGGCTCAGGCAGTTCTCCCACCTTTACCTTACAAAGTGTTGGGATTACAGGTGTGAGCCCCTGCGCTTGGCCTACAGCTTGTCTTTATATTGTCATTCACTGAACAAAATTTTAAATTTTGATTACATACATCAATTTTTTTCTTTAATGGGTCATGTCTTTAATGTCATACTCAATAAATGTTTATGTAACCCAGGGTCACAAAGATTTCCTCCTTCTTTTCTTCTAAAAGTTGAATTTCTCCTGTATCCTCTTAGGTTCTCTGGCGGGGCCTAAGAATTAAACTGGCATAGGACATATTAACAGGAGAAATGATGACAAATTTTGTTTCATAATGTTTGCATATCCATAGGGGCTCTCACAAGAAAAATGAAGATCCAAAGAAGTAGCTAGGACTGAAAGATTACATACTAGGTTAGACAAAGGGTTGTAAATTGTAAAAATTTGACGAGCGAAAAGGTTTTAGGCTAGGGCAGTTAATTGTGGAAAGGTGACTAGGAAGATAAAGATGATTCTGATGTTTTTTCTGTGCAGTTATCTCTCGGTCTCAACTTTTCATCTCTGGTGATAAGAATGTTCTTCCTAGCACTGCAAGGACACCTTTCACATGAGAGTTTTATCTTCACCTGTTTTCAGGAAGAAAAAGGAAGGTCAGAGTGCCCTTCTTGCATCTGCTATTTTCCAAGTGTCCTTAACTCAAAATGATCAATATGCCAAAGGGGCATCTGTTGGAATGGCATGCTATGAATGCCATCAAAGTTTTATAAATTTGTGTTTTATCTTTTAGTCTATGGTCCATTTGAGGGAGTTTTTGTATAAAGGGTGAAGTGTAGATTACTATTCTTTTTTTTCCTTTTGTATTTGGATAAAAAGACTATCCTCTCTCCATTGAAATTGCCCCTGTATCTTTGTCAAAAATCAATAGGTCATATACATATGTGTCTATTTCTGAACTTTCTATTTTGTGGCATTGATCTATGTGGCTAATCTTTCACTAAAACCACGGTGTCTCAATTATTTTAAAAAATTTGAATATATTTTAATATTCCATTTTCTTTTATCTATTGGCTCATATGCATTATCTCTTGTATTTTTTGTGGTTGCACTACAAATTTTAATATACATTCTCACAGTCTTTTTAGAGTAAGCAAAGTATCTTATAACCACATAGATCTGTTTATTCTCTTTTCTTTATGTTATAGGGCTTTTTTTTTTCAACGTTTAATATAGATTAAAGGTACACATGCAGGTTTGTTACATGGGTAAGTTTTATGATGCCGAGACTTGGGGGCTCCACAATCCCATCACCCAGGCCATAAACATAGTACCTAACAGGTGGTTCTTTAACCCACGCCCCTCTGCATCCCGCATCTAGTGATTCCTAGCGTCTTGTTCCCACCTTTACAATCATGTTTATTCAGTGTTTAGCTCCCACTTGTAAGTGAGAACATGTGGTATTTGGTTTTCTGTTCTTGCATTAGGTCCCTTAGAATAATGGCCTCCAGCTCCATCCATGTTGCCACAAAGGGCATGATTTCTTTCTTTTATAATTAGTATGGGTATTACATCTACATACACTAAAATGACCCCAGAAAGTGTTCTAATTTTTCCTTCAACAGTCGTACATATTACGTCAAAGATCTTCAGAGGAGAGCTATTATCTATCATACTTACCTGCATCTTTATCATGCCTATTACTCATCCTTTAATACTTATGTTCCAAGTTTACTTCTGGTATTATTTCCTTTCAATGCGAAGAAGATCCGTTGGCATTCTTTTAGAGTAGGTCTGCTAGTGATGAATTTTCTGGGTTTCTGTTATCTAAAAATGCCTTTATGTTGCCTTCATTCCTTAAGGTTATTTTCTCTGGTTATACAATTCTACATTGACAGTTCCTTTCTTTCAGCACTTTAAAAATATTGCAGCTTCTACGGTTTCTGATAAGAAATATGCAATTATTCCAATTGTTCTGCCCTTATATGCAGGGAACAATATTTTTTCTTTATTTTTGTTGCTCAGCAGTTTATGATGTGTCTGAGCATGGTTTTCTCTGAGTATTTCTGGTTGTGGCTCACAGAGTTTCATGAATATGTTAATTTATATATTTTACTGAATCTTAGAAGTTTTATCATTAGTTTTTCAAATGTTAGCTTTTCAAATACTTCTCTCTGTGCTAATCTCCTCTTTTTCAGAGACTCCAGGGCATGAGTATTAAATGTTTTGATGTCGTTCTAGAAGTCTCTGAAATTCTATTTAAGTTTTTCATTTGTTTCTCTCTGCTCTTCAGTTTGGATAATTTCTATTGATCTAATTTCAAGTTCATAGGTTCTTTCCTTTGCCATTTCCATTCTGTTACTGAGATCATTTAGTACATTTATTAAATTTCAAATATTGTATTTTTAATTTCAAACTTTCTATTTGTTTTATGCTTTATATTTCTATATTGAGAATTTACCTCCTTAATCCATTTGTTTTGAGATTGTTTGCTATTACTTAATGATGCACAACAACAGCTGCTTTCAAGTCCGTTGACAATGTTTAACTCTTTTATCTCAGAGCTGATATCCATCTATTGATTGTATTTCTCTTAAGATTTTGTGAGGCTTTTTGTTTCATGGTATGTTGAGTAATTTTTCATGGTATCCTGGACATTTTGAATACTTTGATGTGAGGCTTTGGTTCCTTTTAAAATCCTCTGGAGAATGCTGATTTGTTTTTGGTGCAGTTGCTATCAGTGTTGTTCTTGTGGTAGGTAATCAACCTAGTTAGGTTGAGACTCCACATTCTTTCTTGCTTTCTCTGTGAGGTGGTTGCAATGCCAGTTCATTTTTCAAAGACTTTTCAAGAATGTTTGTGTGTGTCTCTTGCGTATGCCACTTGGGGTTTGATCTGGACCTTGGGCAATGTTTATATTGCACCTCAGTTGTCAAATGGTTTATTATATTTTTTGTGTGTGTTTCGTGCATGGTATGGTTTGGCTTTGTGTCCCCACCCAAATCTCACCTTGAATTGTAATCACCACGTGTCGAGGGAGGGACCTGATGGGAAGCGGTTGGATCATGGGGGCAGTGTCCTCCATGCTGTTCTCATAATAGTGAGCGAGTTCTCATGAGATCTGAAGGTTTTAATAAGTGGTGATTTCCCTTGCTTTCTCTTTTTCCTGCCACCTTGTGGAGAAGGTACTTGCTTCCCTTTTGCCTTCTGCCATGATTCTAAGTTTCCTGAGGCATCCTCAGCCATGTGGAACTGTGAGTTAATTAATCTCTTTCCATTATAAATTTCCCATTCTCAGGTATTTCTTTGTAGCAGTGTGAAAACAGAGTAATACAATGCATGCATAGCTTGCCGGGTGAGCCCTGTACTTTTGTTGCTTCGTACTCAGAATCAGTGATCTTTTCTTTCTTCTCTCAGGGATTTCCCCCACACTCTCCACCTAGAAGGGGTCTATTTTCCCATTCCTCTGGCCAGAAAGATGGAATTTTCTCAAAGTTTTACCTTCCCACAATGATGTGCAGGTCCTTGTCACTTGAGATCAAGTGATAAAAGAGCGATATGAAAATGTGATATTTCCTCCACACTTACATAACAGAAATATCTTTTCCTAGTTTCTCTATTCAGAGAGATGAGCTTTCTCTCGTGGTTTTAGGGGATCATGCCATACTGCTGTGCCTCAGATGGGGCTGATCTTGAGGCAGGGCTGACAGGAAAAATTAGAAAGGAAGAAAAAATAAATATTTCTCTTGCACTGGAAGATGAGATTTTTGTGGAGTATTTTCTGGCCTGCCTGTCGTGCAATTACTCGTGTAACGTTCCCTAGAGTTAATGCTGGAAGATAAAGGAAGAAAAAAATAAATCTTCTCTACATTAGCCTTTCTTTAGGTTTTGATTTCCTGCTCCAACATGCTTACTTCAGAGTTCTGAAGTCAGTGTTTTGTATTTTGTGATGTCTTTAGATATAATAAAGGTAATAGGATTACTCATTGTGGCTAGAACCGTGTCCTATATTCTTATTTTTAAGTTATTAAGTTATTGTATAGGTTAATTCCACAAATAACACCAAGAAGTAATGGCAAATGCTAAAACATGACCTTTTTTCTTAAATTAATATTTTGTAAATTAAATATAATTCTCTTTATCATCAACAATCCAATAGTTTAAAAAAATAATTATTAGCTAAATTTGAAGGAGGTAAAAATTGTGTCAATTCCTCTGCTCTCTGGTTTTCCTTTTGAATGAGAAACCAGGCCTCATTTCATCTCAACCTGAATACATAACAAAATAAGAATATTTCATCTTTAAGATAAATCACAGTCGCCGGGGGCGGTGGCTCACGCCTGTAATCCCAGCACTTTGGGAGGCCGAGATGGGTGGATCACAAGGTCAGGAGATCGAGACCATCCTGGCTATCATGGTGAAACCCTGTCTCTACTAAAAATACGAAAAATTAGCCGGGCGTGGTGGCGGGCACCTGTAGTCCCAGCTCCTCGGGAGGCTGAGGCAGAAGAATGGCGTGAACCCGGGAGGCAGAGCTTGCAGTGAGCCGAGATCGTGCCACTGCACTCCAGGCTGGGCGGACAGAGCAAAACTGTGTCTCAAAAAAAAAAAAAAAAAAAAGATAAATCAACAAACTAGACAGAGGAAGAGGAAGAAAGTTCTCATAATTTACTTCCAAACAAAGTTAGCAGTGACTCTTCAGTTGTCATGCTGTCTTCAATTTTACAAAGCAAACACTTTTATAAACAATTATTTATACAGCGTATCCTCAGTGATCTGAGGGGACAAGAGAAACGATGCAATTTCTTTTAAGCTGGAGATCTCATAATGAAAAAGACACACTTCAGCAGGCATGGTGAAATTTCAGATAATCAAATTGCAGGTAGTCATATTCTGATTTTCAAAATATAACTGTGCACATTTTTCTTTGCATGTAGTTTCTGCAAATGGACACATCCTCAAACCTATGTGCTTGCTACTTTTTGATGAGCATCAGAGACTAATAAAACTTTCTTTAATAACCCTGAAAATGTAAAGTAATAAGCCTGTGCTTTTTTCATCACAAAATGGTTTATAGAAATTGACAGAAGTTCATTTTAGTAGATACATTTACTCAACCCAGTAGACCAATAAAACCAACATTATATCCCGTTTCTCTCACCTGCTATCATGATCACTGAATATTTTGAGTTAAAATTCACATTTTAAAGAAAATTAGACTTTATTTAAAAGATTAAAATATGTAAGTAAATAAGAGTAGCTAATTAATCCTATTACATTTGGCTTCAAATTCAACTCCAAGCTTCTGCCAAAACATATATAATTTATAAATTTTAATTTAAAAGAAAGTTTAAAATTCACAGATACAGAAAACAAATCCTTAAAACTAAACTAAATGAATAATTACAGATTGGCCAATATATAAAATATGTCAGACAAAGTAAAAGGCAGCTTTCAATCTCTGTCTTTTGGAAGATAGTAAAGTTTTCCCCTAAGAAAAATTATTTAATTTACCTCTACTCCAAAAATTAAAGCAGAATAAATAATATTATTAAAATTCAGAAGAGTCATTTATGCAAGAATTGGAAATGCCTAATTGTACGCAATCTAAATTGATTTATTAGAACACTTTCTGTTTCCTTTGACTTCCAATTGGTCTAATCCTTTTATAATTTTTTTATAACTTAGCTATTTAGATATCATATATCTTTGAACTTGAAGAAGTTAGATAAATGTTTGCTTGTGTATTTAAGGTGCTCCCAAATGATGCTTATAATTCAGTTTTGTTCATTTGCATCTTTGGGAATCAAGAACATTAATGCCACACTCGGGAATGTAAAATATAATGTCTTGGGTCCTCTTTTCAGAAAACAGCAAAAATTCGTAATATTTCAGAAGATGTCAAACAGCTAAGCCTGAAATCAATGACTATAGTAAAACTGCCTCATAGCCAACTTAAACAACACATAGTAGTGAGAGATTTTCCCAAAGCCAGGCTAAATATTCTTCCAACTTCTCTGAAAAAAGACACAACATTTTAAAATAGAAGGAGAATTTAGTGGCCATTTATCGTAAAGACTACAAATTCATTTCTCATATATCTACAAGTATATGACAGATGTGAGCTCGAACTGATGTACAACAACAGAAAGAATGGGGGTGATTTCCAGAACAGAGTTTGGTCTGGGTCTTGGACAGTGTTTATATGGAAGTTTAGTTCCCAAAGCCTTTATTATACTTCTGCAGGTGTGTTCCACACATGTGCCATTTGAGGGCAAACTGCACATGTCAGAGGACTTTGGCAAATCTGAGATTGCAGACTTAGCTGAATATTTCTAATTCATTTCTTAATGCCACGCAGACCCAAAATGTTTTTATAAAATCCATCTGATATGGCATTCAAACTGTGATATTATAGTTTGCCACCTCTGATCTAGTCAAGCATATATTTTTCTGGAAGAGAAAATTAGAGTCCACAGGAAAGTTACTTAGTCTAAGACCCACCTGTCTAATTAGCTAACTAACAAAGATTGGACCCTAGGTCACGTAAAGCCCCAGTCAGTGCTTTTTCCACTACTCTCAAAGACTTTGCTTTCTCTTTTACTGTAGTTTCAATAGCAGTAATTTCCCAAATATAAACAAAATATTTTTAAAGTGGAAACACATTTAACCTCTGACTAAATGAAAATATATTTATAGTTGTATTTATCTTTCTCAAAAGTATAACAAAGATCATATAAATAGGAAAGGAAGGCATAATACATTGAGATAATTAGCAGAACAGAACTGAGATTCCCAGACTAACTCATGTGACAGGAAACACTCTAACTAATTCATCTGGGAATCAAGCACCTTCTGATTAATTTCAGCACCCAAATTTCTTTCTCAACAATGTGTTATTGCACAGACACTGTATTAGTCCGTTTTCTCGTGCTGTTGATAAAAGACATACCCAAGACTGGGTAATTTATATAGAAAAAGAGGTTTAGTGGACTCACAGTTCCACGTGGTTGGGGAGGCCTCACAATCATGGTGGAAGGTGAAAGGCACGTCTTACGTGGCGGCAGACAAGAGAGAATGAGAGCCAAGTGTAAAGGGCTTCACCTTATAAAACCATCAGATTTGTGAGACTTATCCACTACCATGAGAACAGTATAGGGAAAACCTCCAGTATGATTCAATTATCTCCCACCCAGTTCCTCCCACAATACCTGGAAATTATGGAAGCTGCAATTTGAGATGAGATTTTGGTGGGGACATAGCCAAACCATATCAGACACTATAAGTAACAGCACTGGATAAGCTATGTCCTACAAGTCAGTGTTGGTAAATGTGGTTTATATTTGGGCTGCTTCTAGATAAGATCACACATGTGAACAGTGCTGTACATGACCTTTCTCATTGACTGTAATGAGGTCACCTTGTAGGCTTTCCCACTGTTGACACATGGAATCACTTTCCATTAATTAAAACATAGCTACAAAATATAGCCCTTGAAGTGAAATCCATTATAAAGATAACTGCCCAGTGTGAATTCTTTGAACATTACAAAACAAACATCTTAGTTTCCTGTCTTTTGTCTCAATTTGAAAATACTATGGACCCAAAACACTTTCAAACCAAGTGTTGTGGAGGCTTTTTCTATTTTTCCTTTTGTCTTCTCTGCTTTCCTGTTCTCTCACCTTAGCACTTTTACTCTAATTCACTGATTTCATCATCCATCCTTTCGTTTAACAAACATTTTGGCATTGCTTCTAAGCACTATGGATAAAAATACTTTCAAAATATGCTAGTATAACTTAGACTCTAGTCGGAGAGCAAGACATATAAGTGAATAAAATTAGTAGGGCAATAAGTATTATAAGAAAAAATGTGCACAAGGTATTAGGGGATGCTGAAGAGGAAGTGGCTATCTCTAATTGTTTTTATCAGGAAAGGCTTCACAGAGGAAGCCATGTTTAAGCTCAGTCCTGATGAATGAAGAGAGCTTTCCAGACTGACAAAATGGGAAATGCATTATAGAGTAGAAATACTATGATTAAAGAATATTATTGAGGGCATGGGCTGAGCCTTATCCATCTTTTTATACATAGAATCTACTTCAGTGTCTGGTATATTATGTGCAGTCAATAAATGGTAATTGTAAAAAAAATGTTGTGCATTGGGAGCTAAAAATGCTTTGGATTATTAGAGCATAAGATGAATGTGAAGGAGTGGTGAGAATGATGCTATAAAGGTAAGTTGGGAATAGATCACAAAAGATCATTAATACCAAGCTAAGGACTTTGACCTTTATATAATGATCGGATGAAAGGCATGAGCAGATTATAATACAATATTAGCTGATTTAAGCAGAGCAACAGTAGGAGGAAAAAACAAATTAGCAGTCTCTAGAAGTAGTCCTAGTAAGGGACAATATGTCTTGATGAAAAGAAGTAGGATTTGAGAGTAGCAATGTGAAGAACAAAATGGATGGGAACAAAACTTGGTGACAGTAGGACCAGTTACAAATCTATGACAATCAATAGTCCATGGAGAAGATAAGTCCCTAAAGCTAACATTGTGACAGTGGAGACTAAAAAGAAGATGTGGATTTAAAAAGTATAAATTCTAGGCCATGTTACCTGAAGGATAACTGTGCTTGAAAGAAAAAAAGAAGTTAAGAATGAACGTCACATTCCTGACTTGAGCACATGGTTGGATGATTTACTTAGGAGGAGAGGAAAAACAAGTTTTGGATGGAGCTCTGAAAATGAATTCTGTTTTGGAGATAATACATTTGAATAGCCAGGAATAAATAAAACTGGCAGTTAGATAAATTATTCGAAACTTAAAAAGTGGTGGGGCTTTTATTGAGAAGAATAGACATTTTCCGTTTGCCCTCTCCCCAAATTTCTTGTCTGCCCTTCTCTGGCTAGGTCTTGTTTCAGGAGGCTAAGCTTTATGAACTGCATCACTGAACCCTGTTGCCACCACATCTTACCCTTGGAGTTAGTCAGTGAGAAAAATCAGCAGGAGGTAAGAGGGCAGGTAGAGAAGTGTGTCTGAGTATTTATTTTTCTGATCCCTCCCTGTAGGGCCATGGCCATGCTCTGATGCTCTGTTGAAGCCCATCATCACACCCCCGCTCCTATAAGCTCTAGTTCTCTCTCCAGATTCTGCTAATTGTGTTGTTCCTTTTTGTCCCTCAGGTCTAGAAGTTGTAAGAGCTTTCTTCTGTTGCTATCAGAGGACACTGTACCATCCTTAGGTGGTTCCTTTTAAATCTTTAAATCTTGCCCACTTCTATGTAAATAATCCCTTTGTTAAAATCTCCTTAATTCTAAAGAAAATGTGGCACATATACACCATGGAATACTATGCAGCCATAAAAAAAGGATGAGTTTATGTTCTTTGCAGGGACATGGATGAAGCTGGAAACCATCATTTTCAGCCAACTAACACAGGAACAGAAAACCAAACACCGCATGTTCTCACTCATAAGTGGGAGCTGAACAATAAGAACACATGGACACAGGGAGGGGAACATCACACACCGGGGCCTTTCATGGGGTGAGGGGCTAGGGGAGGGATAGCATTAGGAGAAATACCAAATGTAGACGATGTGTTCATGGGTGCAGCAAATCACCATGGTACGTGTATACTTCTGTAACAAACCTGCGCGTTCTGCACAGGTATCTCAGAACTTAAAGTATTTAAAAAAAATCCTTAATTCCCTATTTGACTGTGATTATTCTCTGTTGGGACCCTGCCTACTACAATGAGCAATGCAAGGTTTTAGTTATAAACCCCTACAAAGAAAATGAGAAAATAAAGGGTTTATTGGAAAGTCAATATGACATAGGAATATAACAACACATCTAGAAATGTGTGAAGAAAGTCATTACAAAATTGTGATAAATGAGCAAAAGAAGAAATTTTAATAAGAAAGGGATATAATTATAGCTTAGGTAAGGGGCTGAACAAGTAATAGAATAAATAATTTAGTTTTACATAGAAATAAAATTTGAAGGCATGGGATTACATTAGATAGAAATTGAAACATAAATGGGAATTCACAACTTTAACAATAAGATCTTTTCCATCTCTGACACTACAGTTACCTGCTATGTTGTCACCCTGCCCGCTACCAGTGTAAGTCTGGAATCATCTCAGTTGCAAGTTAGTAACCAAATTTTGGCCTAAAATACAGTTTTCCACAAAAAGGAATGAGGAAAGTTGCTGATTCTGTGCCTTGAATAATGGAAAAACAAACATGGTCCAGCACATCTTTCTTATTCCAGAAAGAGTGATTTAAAAGTTTCTACAGTAGTGTTAAAGGGTAAAAGTCACAAATTAAAATGACTTGAACTGGCTAGATTGTGATAATTTGAACATAAACAAAGAAAATGGAAATTATGAATAATTAAATCCTGTGGAATCTGTGACAATATTAAACCTGTGAAAGTCCAGATGTTTAAAGAATATAAAAAGTTAATATAAAAAGAATGAAAATAACAGAGAGCAGATATATATGCTTATCTGTCTTCCTTTGTTAAGTATATGCCCTTTTTATAAAGTGTAGGTATCTATTTTTCTCTATAGAAATAGGGAAGAGCTCCAGATACTATTTTTCTATTCCGTACTCATACAGTGAGAAATCTGGGTCCCCAAAACTTAAATACATTTTCTCATTTGCAAAATTATCTAATACCACCACTTACAATAAACCTACTAAAAGGTCCAAGATTTCTTTTTAATTTTTTTTTATTTTTAATTTTTGTGAGTACATAGCAAGTATATATATTCATTGGGTACATGAGATACTTTGACACAGGCAAGCAAGGTGTAATAATCACATCATGGAAAATGGGATATTCATCCCCTCAAGCATGCATCCTTTGTGTTACAAACAATCCAATTATGCTGTTTTAGTTATTTTAAAACACGTAACTAAATTGTTATTGACTATAGTCGCCCTGTTGTGTTATCAGATTCTAATTTTTTTCTATTTTTTAACCCATTAACCATCCCCACTTCTCTCCAACCCCCCTGCTACCCTTCCAGCCTCTAGCAACCATCCTTCTATTCTCTATCTCCATGAGTTTAATTGTTTTGATTTTTAGCTGCCACAAATAAGTGAGAACATGCAAAGTTTGCCTTTCGGTGCCAGACTTATTTCACTTAACATATGACCTCCAGTTCCATCCATGTTATTGCAAATGACTGAATCTTATTCTTTTTCATGCCTGAATAGTACTCCATTGTGTATGTGTACCACATTTTTTTTTTCTTTATCCATTCTTCTGTTGATGCACACTAGGGTTGCTTCCAAATCTGGGCTATTGTCCACAGGGCTGCAACAAACATGGGAATCTCTTTGATACACTGATTTTCTTTCTTGTGGGCATATACCCAGCTGTGGAATTGCTGGTTCTTATGGTAGCTCAATTTTAATTTCTTGAGAAACCTCCAAACTGTGCTCTATAGTTAATTCCTAGATATTTAATTTTCTTTGTAGCTATTGAGGTTACTTTTTAATTATTTCTAATTTTTATTTTGTGGGTACATATTAGGTATTTATATATTCATGGGGTACATGACATATTTTGATACAAATATTCAATATGAAATAAGCACATCATGGAAAATGGGATATCCATTCCCTCAAGCATTTATCTTTTGTTACAAATAATTCAATTATACTCCTTTAGTAATTTTATTTATTTGTTTATTTATTTAAAGACAGGGTCTCACTCTGTCACTCAGGCTGGAGTGCAGTGGTGGAATTACAGCCTACTGCAGCCTCGACCTCCCAGGCTCAAGTAATCCTCCCACTTTAGCCTCCTGAGGAGTTGGGACCACATGTGTGTGCCACCATGCCCAGCAAATTAGTGTGTTTTTTGTAGAGACGAAGTTTTGCCATATTGTCCAGGCTGTTTTCAAACTCCTAGGCTCAAGAAATCTGCCTGCCTTGGCCTCCCAATGTGCTAGGATTACATGCATCAGCCACTGCACCTGGCTAGATTTTCTATATCCATTTATCTGCTGGTGGACACTAAGATTGCTTCCAAATCTTGGATATTGTCAACAGTGCTGCAAAAAACATGGCAATGCAGATATCTCTTCAATATATGGATTTCCTTTCTTTTGGGTATATACCCAGCATTTGAATTGTTGGATCATATGGTAGCTCTTTTTTAAGTTTTTTAACAAAACTCCAAATTGTTCTCTGTAGTGGTTGTGTAATTTACATTCCCATCAACAGTGGAAAAGCGTTCCCTTTCCTCCACATCCTCACCAATATTTGTTATTGCCTGTCTTTTAAATATAAACAATTTTAACTGGGGTGAGATGATATCTCATTGTAGTTTTATTTGTATTTCTTTGATTATGGATAATGTTGAGTACCTTTTCATATGCCTGTTTGCCATTTGTATGTCTTCTTTTGAGAAATGTCTATTCAAATATTTTGCCCATTTTTAATCAGAGTATTAGATTTTTTTTTTTCCTATAGAGTTGTTTGAGCTCCTTGTATATTCTGGTAATTAACCCCTCGTCAGATGAGTAGCTTGCAAATATTTTCTCCCATTCTTGGGTTGTCTCTTCACTTTGTTGATTGTTTTCTTTGCTGTGCAGAAGCTTTTTAACTTGAAAATGCTTGATGTGATTCCATTTGACCATTTTTGCTTTGATTACCTGTGCTTGTACGGTATTACTCAAGAAATCTTTGCTCAGATCAATGTCTTGGAGCATTTTCTCAAAGCTTTCTTGAGTAGTTTCATAGTTTGAGGTCTTAGATTTAATTTTTTAATTCATTTTGATTTTTACATATGATGAGAGATATGGGACTAGTTTCATTCTTCTGCATATGGATATCCAATTTTCCCCATACAATTTATTAAAGACACTGTCATTTTCCTAGTCTATGTTCTTGGTACCTTTGTTGAAAATGAGTTTACTATAGCATGGGGATTTGTTTCTGGGTTTTCTATTCTGTTCCATTGATGTATGTGTCCTTTTTTTTTTAATGCCAGTACCATGCTGTTTTGGTTACTATAGCTCTGTAGTATAATTGGAAGTCAGGTGATGTGATTCTTCCAGTTTTGTTCTTTTTGTTTAGGATAACTTTGGCTATTCTGGGTCTTTTATGGTTCCATATAAATTTTAGAATTATTTTCCCTATTTCTGTGAAGATTGCCATTGGTATTTTCATAGGAATTGAATCTGTAGATTGCTTTGGGTAATATGAACATTTTTTCAGTATTGATTCTTCCAATTCATGAACATGAACTATCTTTCCATTTCTTGGGGTCCTCTTCAACTTCTTTCATCCACACTTTATACTTTTCTTATAGAGATTTTTCACTTCTTTGTTTAATTCCTAGGTATTTAATTTTATTTGTGGCTGTTGTAAATGGAACTTTTTTATTCCTTTTTCAGATCATTCACTGTTGGTATATAGTAATGGTACTGATTTTCATGTGTTCATTTTGTCTCCTGCAATCTTACTGAATTTGTTTATAAGTTCTAAAGTGTTTTTCAGTGGAGTCTTTAAGATTTTCCAAATATAAGATCAAATCATCTGCAAACAAGTATAATTTTACTTCTTCCTTTCCAGTTTGGATGCCCTTTATTTATTTCTCTTGTATGACTACTCTAGCTAGGACTTTCGTTACTATGTTGAATAACAGCGGTGAATGTGCACTTCATTGTTGTGTTCCAGATCTTAGAGGAAAGGTTTTCAGTTTCTCACCATTCAGTATGATACTAGCTGTTAGTCTGTCTGATATGGCTTTTATTGTGTTGAGGTATATTCCTTCTACATCCATTTTTTGAGAGTTTTTATCATGAAGGAATGTTAAATTTCATCAAATTATTTTTCAGCATCAACTGAAATGGTCATATGGTTTTTGTTCTTCGTTCTGTTGATATGATGCATCACAGTGATTGATGTGCATATGTTGAACCATGCTCGCATCTCTGGAATAAATCCCACTTGGTCATGATGAATGATGTTTTAAACATATTGTTAAATTTAGTTTGCTAGTATTTTGTTAAGGATTTTTGCATCAGTATTCACAAGAGATATTAGCCTGTAGTTTTCTTTTTTGATGTGTCTTTGTCTAATTTTGGAATTAGAGTAATACTGACCTCACAGAATGAGTTTGGAAGTATTCCCTCCTCCTCTATTTTTAAGAATAATTTGAGTAAAATTGGCATTAGTTCATCTTTATATGTTTGGTAGAATTCAGCAGTAAAGCCATCAGGTCCCAGGCTTCTCTTTACTGGGAGACTTTTTATTACGGCTTTGATTTCGTTAATTCTTATTGGTCTGTTCAGGTTTTGGATTTCTTCATGATTCAATCTTAGTAGGTTGTATGTGTCTAGCAGTTTGTCCATTTCTTCTAGAGTTTCCAATTTATTGGCATATAGTTGCTAATAGTAGCCACTAATAATCCTTTGAATTTCTGCAGTATCAGTTACAATGTCTTCTTTTTTCATGTCCAATTATATTTACTTGGATCTTCTCTCTTTTTTTCCTAGTCTGGATAAATGTTTGTCAATTTTGTTTAACTTTTCAGAAAACCAACTTTTGTTTTATTGATCTTCTGTATTGTTTTCTTCATTTCAATTTTATTTATTTCTGTTTTAATCTTTAGTATTTCTTTTTCTCCACTAATTTTGGGTTTAGATTGCTTTTGCTTTTCTAGTGATTTAAGATACATCATTAAAATACTGAAGGTTTTTTTTTTTTTTTGATGCAAGCACTTAAGTTATAAATTTCCCTCTTAGTGCTGCTTTTGCTGTATCTCATAAGTTTTGAGAGAGTTGTGTTTCCTTTATCATTTGTTTCAAGCATTTTTAAATTTTTTTTTTCAATTTCTTCCTTGACCCACTGGTCATTCAGGAGCATATATATATTTAAAATTTTTATGTGTTTCTACAGTTTCCAAAATTCCACTTGTTATTGATTTATGGTTTTATTCCATTGTGGTTAAAGAAAGTGCTGATAGTATTTCAAATTTTTTGAATGTTTTAAGATTTGTTTTGCAACCTAACATATGGTCTCTCCTTGAGAATGATCTATGTGCTGAGAAGAATGTGTATTCTGCAGCTGTTGGATGAAATGTTCTATGAATACCTATTAGGTCCATTTCCTCCATAGTGCAGATTAATTCCAATGTTGCTTTGCTAATTTTCCATCTGCAAGATCTGTCCAATGCTGAAAGTGGAGTGTTGAAATGTTCTCCAGTTATTGTTATATTGGGGTCTATCTCCCTCTTTAGCTCTAATAATATTTGCTTTGCACATCTGGGTGCTCCAGTCTTGGGTACATATATTAATATATTTAAAATAGTTATATTCTTTTGCTGGTTTGACCGCTTTATCACTATTCAATGACCTTCTTTGACTCCCTAGGTTTTTGTCTTGAAATCTGTTTTGTGTGATGTTAAGTATAGCTATTCTTATCCTTTTTTGGCTTCCATTGGCATGAAATATCTTTTTCCATCCCTTTATTTTCAGTCTGTTTGTACCTTTATAGGTGAAGTGTATCTCTTGATTGGATTGTTTGTTCTATTTACTTTCAATTTTATTATTGATAAGTAAGGGTTTACTCCTGCCATTTTTAAATTTGTTTTTCTGGTTATTTTGCGGTCCTCTCTTCTTTCTTCCTTTTTTTGTATACCCATTTTATGTTTTCAAATTTGAAGTTACTGTAAGGTTTGCAAATACTGTCTTACAACCTATTATTTTAAACTGATGACAACTTGACACTGATTACATACAGTCTCGAACAAACAAAAAGAAAAAAAGTAACTAAAATGATACACTTTAACTTCATCTCCTCACTTTTTAACTTTTTGTTGTTTGTCTTAAAAAGTTGTTTTAGTTTTTTTTTATCGTTTCATTGTTTAGTCTTTCTATTCAAGATATGAGTAGTTTACATACCACATTCACAGTGTCATAATATTCTGTATTTTTCTGTGTGCTTACTGTTACTAGTGTGTTTTGTGCCTTCAGATGATTTCTTATTGCTCATTAACATCACTTTCTTTCAGATTGAAGTACTTCCTTTAGCATTTTTTTGTAGGATAGACCTGGTATTAATGAACCCCCTCATCTTTTGTTATTCTCGAAAAGTTTTTATTTGTCCTTCATGCTTAAAGGATATTTTCACTAGATATACTATTCTAGGGTAAAAGTTCTTTCCTTCATCACTATAAATATGTCATGCCACTCTCTCCTGGCTGGTCATGTTCTTCTACTGAAAAGTCTGCTGCAGACAGATTGGACCTCCATATTATGTTATTTGTTCTTTCTTTTCTCTTGCTGCTTTTCAGATCCTTTCTTTATCTTTGACCTTTGGAAGTGTGATTATAAATGCCTTGAGGTAGTCTTCTTTGGCACAACTCTGCTTTGTGTTCTATAACCTTTTTGAACTTGAATATTGATATTTTTTCTGTAGGTTTGGGAAGTTCTCTGTTATTATCCCTTCAAATAAATTTTTTACCACTATCTCTCTTGCTATCTCCCTGTTAAGGTCAATATCTTTTAGATTTGGCTTTTGAGGCTATTTTCTAGATCTTGTAAGCATGCTTCATTCTTTTATTATTTTTTTTATTATACTTTAAGTTCTGGGGTATATGTGCAGAACATGCAGATAAGTTACATAGGTATACACGTGCCATGGTGGTTTGCCGCACCTATCAATCCATCATCTATATTAGGTAATTCTCCTATTGCTATCCCTCCCCTAGCTCCCCCACCCCCCAACAGGCCCCGGTGCATGATGTTCCCCTCCCTGTGTCCACATGTTCTCATTGTTCAACTCCCACTTATGAGTGAGAACATGCAGTGGTTTTCTATTCCTGTGTTAGTTTGCTGAGAATGATGGTTTCTAGCTTTGTCCATGTCCCTGCAAAGGACATGAACTCATCCATTTTTATGGCTGCATAGTATTCCATGGTGTATATGTACCACATTTTCTTTATCCAATCTACCATTGATGGGCATTTGGGTTAGTTCCAGGTCTTTGGTATTGTGAAGAGTGCTTCAATAAACATACGTCTGCATGTGTCTGTATAGTAGAATGATTTATAATCCTTTGGGTATATACCCAGTAATGGAATTGCTGGGCCAAATGGTATTTCTAGTTCTAGATCCTTAAGGAATTGACACACTGTCTTCCACAATGGTTGAACTAATTTATACTCCCATCAACAGTGTAAAAGCATTCCTATTTCTCCATATCCTCTCCAGCATCTGTTGTTTCCTGATTTTAATGATCACCATTCTAACTGACATGAGATGGTATCTCATTGTGGTTTTGATTTGCATTTCTCTGATGACCAGTGTCGATGAGCTTTTTTTCATATGTTTGTTGGCCACATAAGTGTCTTCTTTTGAGAAGTGTCTGTTCGTATCCTTTGCCCACTTTTTGATGGGGTTGTTTTTTTCTTGTAAATTTGTTTAAGTTCTTTGTAGATTCTGGATATTTGCCCTTTGTCAGATGGATAGATAGCAAAAATTATCTCCCATTCTGTATGTTGCCTGTTCACTCTGATAACAGTTTGTTTTGCTGTGCATAAGCTCTTGAGCTTAGATCCCATTTGTGAATTTTGGATTTGTTGCCATTGCTGTTGGTGTTTTAGTCATGAAGTCTTTGCCCATACCTATGTCCTGAATGGTATTGCCTAGGTTTTCTTCTAGAGCTTTTATGGTTTTAGGCCTTATGTTTAAGTCTTTAATCTACCTTGCATTAATTTTTGTATAAGGTATAAGGAAGGGATCCAGTTTCAGCTTTCTGCATATGGCTGGCCAGTTTTCCCAAGACCATTTATTAAATAGGGAATCCTTTCCTTGTTGCTTTGCTTGTTTTTGTCATGTTTGTCAAAGATCAGATGGTTGTAGATGTGTGGAGCTCTTTCTGAGACCTCTGTTCTGTTCCATTGGTCTATCTCTCTGTTTTGGTACCAGTACCATGCTGTTTTCGTTACTGTAGCTTTGTAGTATAGCTTGAAGTCAGGTAGCGTGATGCCTCCAGCTTTGTTCTTTTGCTAGGATTGTCTTGGCTATGCAGGATCTTTTTTGGTTCCATATGAAATTTAAAGTAGTTTTTTCCAACTCTGTGAAGAAAGTCAATGGTAGCTTGATGGGGATAGCATTGAATCTATAAATTGCTTTTGGCAGTATGGCCATTTTCACAGTACTGATTCTTCCTACCCATGATCATGGAATGTTTTTCCATTTGTTTGTGTCCTCTCTTATTTGAGCAGTGGTTTGTAGTTCTTCTTGAAGAGGTCCTTCACATCCCTTGTAAGTTGGATTCCTAGGAATTTTATTCTCTTTGTAGCAATTGTGAATGGGAGTTCACTCATGGTTTGACTCCCTGTTTGTTATTGCTGTATAGAAATGCTTGTGATTTTTGCACATTGATTTTGTTTCCTGAGACTTTCTTGAAGTTGCTTATCAACTTAAGGAGATTTTGGGCTGAGATGATGGGGTTTTCTAAATATACAATCATGTCATCTGCAAACAGAGACAATTTGACTTCCTCTTTTACTAATTGAATACCCTTCATTTCTTTCTCTTGCCTGATTGGTCTGGCCAGAACTTCTGATACTATGTTGAATAGGAGTGGTGAGAGCAGACATCCTTGTCTTGTGCTGGTTTTCAAAGGGAATGCTTCCAGTTTTTTCCCATTCAGTATGATATTGGCTGTGGGTTTGTCATAAATAGCTCTTATTATTTTGAGATACATTCCATCAATACCTAGTTTATAGAGAGTTTTTAGCGTGAAGGGATGTTGAATTTTGTCTGTATCTATTGAGATAATCATGTGGTTTTTGTCATTGGTTATGCTTTTGTAATGGATTACATTTATTGATTTGTGTATGTTGAACCAGCCTTGCATCCCAGGGATGAAGCTGACTTGATCATGGTGGATAAGCTTTTTGATGTGCTGCTGGATTCAGTTTACCAGTATTTTATTGAGGATTTTCACATCAATGTTCATCAGGGAGATTGGCCTGAATATTTTGTTGTTGATGTATCCCTGCCAGGTTTTGGTATCAGAATGATCCTGGCCTCATTGATAAAATGATAAAATGAGTTTGGGAGGATTCCCTCTTTTTCTATTGTTTGGAACAGTTTCAGAAGGAATGGTAGCAGCTCCTCTTTGTATCTCAGGTAGAATTTGGCTGTGAATCCTTCCGGTCCTGGACTTTTTTTGGTTGTTGGTTAATAGGTGTCTCAATATCAGAACTTGTTATTGGTCTATTCAGGAATTTGACTTCTTCCTGGTTTAGTCTTGGTAGGGTGTATATGTCCAGGAACATAACCATTTCTTCTAGATTTTCTAGTTTATTTGCATAGAGGTGTTTATAGTATTCTCTGATGGTGGTTTGTATTTCTGTGAGATCAGTGGTGATATCCCCTTTATCATTTTTTATGGCATCAATTTGATTCTTCTCTCTTTTCTTCTTTATTAGTCTGGCTACTGGTTTATTTTGTTGATCTTTAAAAAAAAAAAAAATAGTTCCTTGATTCATTTATTTTTTGAAAGGTTTTTCCTGTCTCTATCTCCTTCAGTTCTTCTCTGATCTTAGTTATTTCTTGCCTTCTGCTAGCTTTTGAATTTGTTTGCTCCTGCTTCTCTAGTTCTTTTAAATGTGATATTAGGGTGTCGACTTTAGATCTTTTCTGCTTTCTCTTGTGGGCATTTAGTGCTATAAATTTTCCTGTAAACACTGCTTTAGATGTGTCCCAGAGATTCCAGTACGTTGTGTCTTTGTTCTCATTGTTTTTAAAGAACATCTTTATTTCTGCCTTCATTTTGTTATTTACCCAGTAGTCATTCAGGAGCAGGTTGTTCAGTTTCCATGTAGTTGTGCAGTTTTGGGTGAGTTTCTTGATCCTGAGTTCTAATTTGATTGCACTGTGGTCTGAGAGACTGTTATGATTTCTGTTCTTTTGCATTTGCTGAGGAGTGTTTTACTTCTGATTATGTGGTCAATTTTAGAATAAGTGCGTTGCAGTGCTGAGAAGAATGTATATTCTGTTGATTTGGGGTAGAGAGCTCTGTAGATGTCTACTAGGTCCTCTTGGTCCAGAGCTGAGTTCAAGTCCTGGACATCTTTGTTAATTTTCTCTCTCATTGATCTGCCTAATATTGACAATGAGGTATTAAAGTCTCCTACTATTATAGTATGGGAGTCTAAGTCATTTTGCAGGTCACTAGGAACTTGCTTTATGAACCTGGGTCCTCCTGTATTGGGTCCATATATATTTAGGATAGTTAGCTCCTCTTGTTGCCTTGATCCCTTTACCATTATGTAATGCCCTTCTTTGTCTCTTTTAAGTTTTGTTGGTTTAAAGTCTGTTGTATCAGAGACTAGGACTGCAACCCCTGCTTGTTTTGCTTTCCATTTGCTTGATAAATATTCCTCCATGCCTTTATTTTGAGCCTATGTGTGTCTTTGCACGTGAGATGGGTCTCCTGAATATGGCACATCAAAGAGTCTTGACTCTTCATCCAATTTGCCAGTCTGTGTCTTTTAATTGGGGCATTTAACTCATTTACATTTAAGATTAATATTGTTATGCGTGAATTCGATCCTGCCTGTATGATGCTAGCTGGTTATTTTGCCTGTTAGTTGATGCGGTTTCTTCATAGCCTCGATGATCTTTACAATTTGGTATGCTTTTGTAGTGGCTGGTACTGGTTGATCCTTTCCATGTTTAGTGCTTGCTTCAGGAGCTCTTGTAAGGTAGGCCTGGTAGTGACAAACTCTCTCAGCATTTCTTCGTCTGTAAAGGATTTTATTTCTCCTTCACTTATGAAGCTTTGTTTGGCTGGATATGAAATTCTGGCCTGAAAGTTCTTTTCTTCAAGGTTGTTGAATATCGGCCCCCACTCACTTCTGGCTTGTGGGGTTTCTGCTAAGAGATGTGCTGTTAGTGTGATGGACTTCCCTTTGTGGGTAACCCGAGCTTTCTCTCTGGCTGCCCTTAATATTTTTTCCTTCATTTCAACCTTGGTGAATCCGACGATTATGTGTCTTGGGGTTGCTCTTCTCGAGGAGAATCTTTGTAGTGTTATCTATATTTTCTGAATTTGAATGTTGACCTGCTTGCTAGATTGGGGAAGTTCTCCTGGATAATATCCTGAAGAGTGTTTTCCAACTTGGTTCCATTCTCCCCATCACTTTCTGTTACACCAATCAAATGTAAATTCGGTCTTTTCACATAGTCCCACATTTCTTGGAGGCTTTGTTCATTTCTTTTCACTGTTTTCTCTAATCTTGTCTTCTTGCTTTATTTCAGGGAGTTGATCTTCAATCTCTGATATCCTTTCTTCCACTTGATTGATTTGGCTATTGATACTTGTGTACACTTCACAAAGTTCTTGTGCTGTGTTTTTCAGCTCCATCTGGTCATTTGTGTTCTTCTCTAAACTGGTTATTCTAGTTAGCAATTTGTTTAACTTTTTTTCAAGGTTCTTAGCTTCCTAGCATAGGGTTAGAACATGCTCCTTTAACTCAGAGGAGTTTGTTATTACCCACCTTCTGAAGTGTACTTCCGTCATTTCGTCAAACTCATTCTTTGTCCAGTTTTGTTCTCTGGCTGACAAGGAGTTGTGATTCTTTGGAGAAGAGGCATCTGGTTTTTGGAATTTTCAGCGTTTTTGCGCTGGTTTCTCCTCATCTTTGTGGATTTATCTACCTTTAGACTTTGAAGTTGGTGACTTTCAGCTGGGGTCTCTGAGTGGATGTCCTTTTTGTTGATGTTGATACTATTCCTTTCTGTTTGTTAGTTTTCCTTTTAACAGTCATGCCCCTCTGCTGCAGTTCTGCTGGAGGTCCACTCCAGACCCTGTTTGCCTGGGTATCACCATCAGAGACTGCAGAACAGCAAAGATTGCTCCCTGTTCCTTCCTCTGGAAGCTTCATCCCAGAGGGGCACCTGCCAGATGCCAGCCAGAGCTCTCCTGCATGTGTCTGTCGGCCTCTACTGGGAGGCGTCTCCCAGTCATGATACACGGGGGTCAGGGACCCACTTAAGAAGGCAGTCTGTCCCTTACCAGAGCTCAAACACTGTGCTAGGAGATATGCTGCTCTCTTCAGAGCTGCCAGGGATGTTTAAGTCTGCTAAAGCTGTGCCCCCAACTGCCCCTTTCCCCAAGTGCTCTATCCCAGGGAGGTGGGGATTTTATCTATAAGTGCCTGACTGGGGCTGCTGCGTTTTTTTCAGAGATGTCCTGTCCAGAGAGGAGGGAATCTGGAGGGTCAGTCTGGCCGCAGTGGCCTTGCTGATCTATGGTGGTCTCCGCCCAATTCAAAGTACCCGGCAGCTTTGTTTACACTGTGAGGGTAAAACCACCTACTGGAGCCTCAGCAATGGTCGACGCCTCTCCCCCCACCAATCTCGAGCATCCCAGTTTGAGCTCAGACTGCTGTGCTAGCAGCAAATATTTCAAGCCAGTGAATCTTAGGTTGCTGGGCTCCATGGGGGTGGGACCCCCAAGCCAGACCACTTGGCTCCCTGGCTTCGGCCCCCTACCCATGGGAGTGGACAGTTCTGTCTTGCTGGCATTCTGGGTGCCACTGGGGTATGGAAAAAAAAAAAAAAAAAAAAAAAAAAGAAAAAAAAACTCCTGCAGCTAGCTCCTTGTCTGCCCAAATGGCCACCCAGTTTTATGCTGGAAACCAAGGGCCCTGGTGGCATGGGCATTGGAGTGAGTCTCCTGGTCTGTGGGTTGTGAAATCCACAGGAAAAGTGCAGTATCTGGGCTGGAGTACACAGTACAGTCCTTAATGGCTTCCTTTGGCAAAGAGAGGGAGTTCACCGACCCCTTGCACTTCCTAGGTGAGGCAACACTCCACCATGCTTCAGTTAGACCTCCTTGAGCAGCACCCACTGCCCAAACAGTTCCAATGAGATGAACTGTGTACCTCAGTTGAAAATGCAGAAATCACCCACCTTCTGTGTCAGTCTCTCTGGAAGATTTAGACCAGAGCTATCCCTATTTGGCCATCTTGCCAGCAATCCCTCCTTTGTATTCTTTAATCATCTGTCTCCTCTGACTGTATTTTCAAATACACTGTCTTCAAGCTCACTAATTATTCAGCTTGATTGGTTCTGCTATTAAGAGACTCTGATGTGCTCTTCAGTATGTAAATTTTATTTTTCAACTCTAGAATTTCTACTGGATTCTTATTATTTCAGTCTCTTTGTTACATTTATCTGATACAATTCTGAATTCCTTCTCTGTGTTATCTTGAATTTCTTTGAGTTTCCTCAACACTGCTATTTTGAATTCTCTGTCTGAAAGGTCGCAT
This sequence comes from Macaca thibetana thibetana, assembly GCF_024542745.1. Taxonomy (NCBI): domain Eukaryota; kingdom Metazoa; phylum Chordata; class Mammalia; order Primates; family Cercopithecidae; genus Macaca; species Macaca thibetana. The sequence goes on from NC_065598.1 coordinate 109,220,340, forward strand.
AACTGTTTCTCCAGGAGTGGTCCCTGGTGACTTATTTATTTGTTGAGGTCATGTTTTTCTGGATGGGCTTGATTTTTACATAAGTTGGTCAGTGTCTGGGCACTGAAGAATTATTTATCTTGGTCTTTGCAGTCTGGGCTCGTTTGTGCTCATCGTTCTTGGGAAGACTTTCCAGGTATTCAAAGGGATTTGGGTCCCAAGCACAATAATGCTATGGTTCTTGCAGACTTCTAGAGGTATTGCCTTTGTGGTCTTAGGAAAGATATGGAAGAATTCTCTGACTACCAGTCAGATACTCTTGTTCTTTTTTCTTACTTTCTTCTAAACAAACAGAGTATCTCTGTGCTGAGTTGCTTGGAGCTAGGGATGGGTTGATGCAAGCACCCCTGTGGTGACCACCACTGGGACTGTGCTGGGTCAGAGCTCAAGCCAGCAAAACAGTGAGTCTCACCCAAGGCCCGCTGTAACCACTACCTGGATATTGACTATGTTCACTCAAGGATTTAGGGCTTTACAATCAGAAGATGGTGAAATCATCCAAGTTTGTGTCTTTCCCACTATGGCAGCTAGTTCTCCCAGACCCCAGGGAAGTTCAGAGATGCTGTCTGGGAGCCAGGGATTGAAGTCAAAACCCTTAGAAATCTACCTGGTGTCCTATTCTACTGCAGCTAAGCTGGCCCGCAAACAGCAAGACAAAGTCCTTCAGGCTCTTCCCTCCCGTTTCCATAGTTAGAGGAGCTTCTTCCCATGACTACCACCACCACTAGCCAATGCGGAATTCTGTCAGGCCACTGCTGACGTTCACTTAAAGCCCAAGTGCTCTGCAGTCTTCAGTCAGTTTGTGGTGAATGCTGCCAGGCCCGAGGCTCACCCTTCGGGGCAGTGGGCTCCTCTCTAGCCCAGGGCAGGTCCAAAAATGCTAAGAGCCTAGGCTTAGGACTGGGGACCCCAAGAGCCCACTTGGAGCTCTATCTCACTGTGGCCAAGCTGGCACTTAAGGTACAAGACAAAGTCCCCTTTACTTTTCCCTCTGCTTTTCTCAAACAAAAGTATTTCACCATAGCCACAATAAGTGGGAATGTTCTGAGTCTCACCTAAACTTAGCATGTCTCAGTCTCCCCCAAGGCCCACGGCATACTACCTGGGTATCACTGTTGGTTTTTCAAGGCCCAGCGACTGTTTTTTCAGCAGGTGATTAGCCCTGCCAGGACTGGGTCCTTCTCTTCAAGGCAGCCAAGTTGCCTTGTGACCCAGGGTGTTTCTAAAAATGCCATTCAGAAGCTAGGGCCTAGAATAGGTTCCTCACAACTCTAACCACTGTCCTATCTTGCTACGTCTGAACTGATATCTCAAATGCAAGACAAAGTCCTCTTTTCTCTTCACTCTTCCCTCTCCTCTCCTCTCTTCTCCTCAAGCAAAAGGAATCACTTTCATTGCTGTGAGCTGCACTGCCTGTGGTTGGGGGAGGAGTGGCACAAGCACTACCTTAGCCACCAAACTGGTGTGTCCTCAGGTCATGTGCCACCCTAGTCCTCTGGCTCCAAGCCCAGCGTAGCACTAGGAGTTGCCTAGGAATCACAGTCCTTGTGTCCCAGACTGGCTTTCAAGCCTAGGACCCCAGAGTACATTAGCCTGTGGTGTCAAGGCCTGCCCAGAAACTCAAGTTCTGACTGCCGGGATGGGTGACTCCCCTCTGGCTAGGTCTGGTTCAAATGCTCACTCCATGGCAGGCACCAGCTGCGCCCAGCACAGTCCTGCTCTTCACTGTGACAGAGCAGCACTGAGTTCAGGCAAAGTCCCCCAGATGCTACACTGTCCCTCTCCCATGTCAGTGTCAAGATTCTGTCAGTGTATTACAAGGCTGTTGCTAGAGGCTGGGGGAGGAGTGGCATCAGAGATTCCAGACTGTCTTTCCTACCTACACAGTGCCTCTTTCAATGATATGAAGTTAAAACCAGGTAGTGTGATCGCTCACCTAATTTTTGGTTCTTATGAGGGTGCTTTTTTGTGAGTAATTTGTTACTAAAACTCGGCATTACTGCAGTCGGGGGACAATCAGTGGAGGCTTCTGTTCATACATCTTGCTCCCAACCCAAAATTTCTTCATTGTCATTTTGGTGCTCAGAATATATGTATTCAAGTTAACAGATTTATTTTTTGTCTGTGTTTACCAATGTTATACATTGCATTCATTTATCTCTGTGTGTATTTTAGTGTTTGTTTTTTTCCCCAATCTTTTGGATTCATTTCAATTTTTGAATATGTAAAATAGTCACATGAATATAAGTCAAAATTATTATTCAATACTCATTATCAGTTCTTTTGCCTGAGTTTCCTCAGCTATGTCTTCATTGAATAAAGCCAGTCTTCTACTAGATTCATCTGTAAGAATTTCTGGATGCAATATTATCTGAGTATGTCAAATGATTGAAACTGGTTTTCTATAGCCTTGGAAATGAAATGACAATTTTGTTAGATATGAAAACCTTTGTCTTACAGTTTATTTATTTAAGATTGTTTTTGTTTGTTTTGTTTTTGTTTTTAATGAAGTTTCACTGTTGACTTGTATTGTGACTGGTGGTTGAGAAGACATACCAACTTGATTTTTTTTTCTGTGTAAATGATTAATTATTCCCCATCCCCAAAAGACCTGAAGATGTAATATTTATATTTAAGGTCTAGTAATTTTATTAGAATATCTCAATGTAGAAAACTCAGTCATTGCAAGAGGTCTTTTAAATATTTAGATTCATATTATCTTTTAACTATGAAAAAGCTTTCTTTGATTATAGTTTTCAATATTATTTTTGTCTCATTTTCTTGTTTTTCTTCTTTAAGGATTTAAATTATAAGAAAGTGGTATTTTCCTTGCTTATCTACTACTTTAGTTCTCTCATATAATTTTTATCTCTTCATTATTATGTTTTAATTTTCTTGGTTGTTTTTCCACCCATTTTTATTGGGGTAAAACTTACATATATGTAAACATTATATATATATGTATATATTACATATATACATATATTACATACACAAAACAAATTATAAAACAAATTACACCAGCTTTAGGTATACAATTGTATGCAATAATACAATGAGCAATGACCATAATTAAAATATAGACTACTACCATCCCACTATTAAGTTTTTTATTAGTCTTTACATTCCATCTCACCCCACAAACCACAGCCCCAGATGCCAACTAATATGCTTCCTAATGCTATATTTTTGCGTTCTCTAGTGTTCCATGCAAATGGATAATTTATATTTGTATATATTATGTAATATATATTAGATGTAATATATATTTTGTAATATATATTAGATGTAAATATTACATTATACATTTTATATAAAATACATAATATATGTTTACATATATGTAATATATACTACACATTATATATTTTATATAGTATGTTATATATATTTTAATATTACAAATATTATATATACTATATATTACATATATTATATATGTTTATATATATTTTACTTATATATTTTATATATGTACTTTTTTCCATTAGAACAAGATCACTCCATATTGTTATATGTATCAATGGTTCATTTCTTTTTATTGTTGAGTAATTGCCAACAGTATAGATTTACTGTTTTTAGAAATCTATTAACCAGTTCATGGACATGGATGTCATTTGCGGTGTTTGGATATTATAAGTTATGCGGCTGTGAATAATGCAGTCTTAACTCACATACACATATTTTGTGAATATATTTATTTCTCTAGCTTAAATAGCTAGAAGTAAGAATTCTGGATTGCATAGTAATTGTATGTTTAACATTATAAAGAATTGCAAAACTGTTTTCCACTGAGATTTTACCGTTTTGCTATCCTACCACCAGTTTCTTCACATCTTTGCCAACAGTAAATTTTGTCAGTCTTTTAAATGTTATCCATTCTAGTGGGTGTATAGTATTGTAACATTGTACTTTTAATTTTTATTTTCCTGATGCTTAATGGTGACATCTGTTATGTGCCCATTGGCCAGTCATGTATCTTCTTGGCTGAAGTCTCTATTAGAATATTTTGCCAGTCTTTATTGGACTATTTCTCTTCTTGACATTTTCTTTATGTATTTTATTTACAAGCCTTTGTCATAGACATGTTTGCAAATATTTTCTCCATGATTTGCCTTTTCATTTGTTTCACTGTCTTTCAGATAAAAAAGATGTATAATTTTGATAGAGAATATACTGGCCTTGCAGCCAAGTGCAGTGACTCACGTCTGTAATCCCAGCACTTTGGGAGGCTGAGGCGGGTGTATCACCTGAAGTCAGGAGTTCGAGATCAGCCTGGCCAACATGGCAAAACCCCATCTCTACTAAAAATAAAAAATTAGCTGAGTGTGGCAGCATGCACCTGTAGTCCCAACCACTTGGGAGGCTGAGGCAGGAGAATCACTTGCACCTGGGAGGTACAGGTTGCAGTGAGCTGAGATGGCACCACTGCACTCCAGCCTGGGCAACAGAGCGAGACTCCATCTCAGAAAACTAAAAAGAATATCTGGGCTTGCATCCTATGACCTTTCTAAATAAAATTACTGGTTCTGGTAGTGCTATTGTAATTTATTTATGATTTTCACTGTACATGACTATGTCAGGTATGTTCTCTGGGATTTCTATGAAGACAATCATGTCTTCTATGATCAGAGACAATTTTATTGTTTTTTACCTATTTGTTGCAACTTAAACCTGCCCTAATTATCCCAGGATCAGATACCAGATATCCTGGCACAACCCCTATGCCCTAGAGCCTGCTGAAATTATTCAAACTAGTTAATCCGGCCGGGCGTGGTGGCTCACCCCTGTAATCCCAGCACTATGGGAGGCCGAGGTGGGTGGATCACCTAAGGTCAGGAGTTTGAGACCAGCCTGGCCAACATGGTGAAACCTTGTCTCTACTAAAAAATACGAAAATTAGCCAGGCATGGTGGTGGGCGCCTATAATCTCAGCTACCCGGGAGGCTGAGGCAGGAGAATTGCTAGAACCCCAGAGGGGAAGGTTGCAGTGAGCCGAGGTCGCGCCATTGCACTCCAGCCTGGGCCGACAACAGCAAGACTCCATCTCAAAAATAATAATAATAAATAAATAAATAAATAATAAACAAAAACAAACTAGCTAATTTAAATCTGTTTATGGCAGGTGTATAGTGACCTGGAATATGAGAGCCTGATAAGGGAGATGCTTGGGGGTTTGGACTTTCTTGGCTACTGAAGTACGGGAACTGACTTGCTCCTAATCTGGGTCTCAAAACTGATCCAAGATAGTACTTCTAAAACTACATAAGAGGATTAAAGACACGTTCTTAACATTTCAGGATCCACCTACAGTTAATGTTGCATGACTTCAAATAAAATGTAGAAACCTTGTAACCACAAAGCTCAACTTATGTCCTTCCCATCTTTTGTGCTATAGTTGCTATATGCATCATGTGAATAACAGCAAGCAATCTATAAACTATATCATAGATTACATACCCTAAAAGACAATCTTATAAAGCTTGCTTTAAACTGTCATATGTTTTATAAAGGAATTTGAAGGAAACAATTGTCTTTTTATATTTTCCATCTCCTTCTATTCCCTTCTGAGCATCCAAATTTCCAGCTGGTATCAACTTTCTTCCGCCTGAATAACTTCCATTATTAATTCTTGTGATGCAGGTCTAACAGCAACATATTTGCTTATTTTTCTTTTACTTGAAAATGCCTTTATTTGTCCTTTGTGCCTGAAGGATATTTTCATGGGATAAAGAAAACATGGTTGGAAGCTGTTTTCATTCAGGATTTGACAGATATTTTGCTCTCTTCCAGCTCCCTAGCTTCCTGATGACTAGCCAACTATTAATTAAATCATGGTTCCTTAGTACGTAATACACCACGTTTTCCTTACTTTTAACATTTTCTTTATTTCAGCTTTCAGCTATTTGATTATGAAGTGTCCAGACAAGGACTGCTTAATGTTTGTTCTGCTTGGAGTCCCTTGAGCAGCTAGATCTGTAAATTTATGTGTTTCACCAAATTTGGAAATGTTGTTGTAACCATTACTTGTTTAAATTTATTTCCTACCCCATGCTCTCTCTATTCTCCTCCTGAGATACCAATTACATGTACTTTAGCCAGTTTGTTATTATCCATCAAGTCTCTAAAGATCTGTTAAATTTTTAAAAAGAACCGTTTTAGGTCCACAGAAAAATTGAATGGAAACTACAGTTACCATATATTTCTGCCCCCTACACACACATGCATAGCCTCCCCCACTATTCTTTGTTTTTCTATGTGATGGTCAGTCAGATGCAGCCAGAAGAGAGACTCAGGAAAACATGGTCTATTGTATTCACATGTTCTAGAAACAAGAGAAATGGCACATCACATAGGGCCACATGGCAAAGCACCAGCATTAGTCATGAGTCAAAAGGTGCAGGAGCAAGGGAAAAAGCCTAAGTCATGCCTTTATTGGAGTTTCCATGGCAAAGGCAAGGCAGAGCAGGGTAAAGAGTTTGGGGTTGACTAGCTTGAAACGTTAGGGGAAGCTCTAAGCTCTAGGGGTAGCTCTATACACCTGGTTGCCTAGCACCTGGCCCTGGAATGTTTAAACCAGAGAAATATTGCTTCCTGGGGTATATGGGCCAGATACAGGAGGTATGACTCTAGATTGGTTAGTTTGCATACAGAAGGCATATTCCAGTCTGAACCTCTTGCTAGCTCTTAAGAATTAGCTAGCCCAAGAAGGGTCAAGCTTTCCTGAGCCAGTACAATTTTTAAGAGGCTAAAACATCATAATACATATATATACAATAAACAGTATACTCATTCTTAATGTTCTGCACTAGAGTAATACACTTGTTACAGCTAATGACCCTACATTAACAAATCATTATCACCCAAAGTGAATAGTTTACATGAGTGTACATTCTATCCATTTGGTCAAAGGTATTATGACATGTATTCATCATTATACGGTAGTATCATACAAAGCAGTTTTACTGCCCTAAAATACCCTCTGTGCTTCACTTATTCATTCCCTCCCCTGAAACCCCTGGCAACCACTGATCTTTTTACTGTCTTCATACTTTTCCTTTTTCCAGGGTGTCATATACTTGAAATCACATAATGTGTAGCTTTTTAGGCTCGCTTTTTCACATAGTAATATGCATTTACATTTCCTTCATGTCTTTTCATGTCTTGATAGCTCATTTCTTCTTAGCACTGAATACCACTCCATTGTCTAGATGTTCCAAAGTTTATTCATCTACTGAAGAACATCTTGGACCTTCCAAGTTTTGCTAATTATGAGCAAAACTACTATAAACATCCCTGTGCCAGTTTCTGTGTGAACATAAGTTTTCACATCCTTTGGGTAAATACCAAAAAGAGCATGATTGCTGAATCATATGTTAAGAGGATGTTTAGTTTTGTAGTTTTGTAAGAAACTGCCAAACTGTCTTCAAAGTGGTTGTACCATTTTCCATTTCCACCAGCAATGAATGAAAGTTCCTGTTTCTCTACGTGCTCACCAGTATTTGGTGGTGTCAGTGTTTTGAATTTCGGTCATTCTAATGGGTTTCTAGTGGTGTGGTATAGCTGTTTTAATCTGCAATTTTCATATGTTTATTTGTTATCTGTGTATCTTCTTTGGTGAGATATCTGTGTAGTCTCCGGCCCATCTTCTTAATCAGGTTGTTTGTTTTCTTATCAATGAGTTTTAAGAGTTCTTTTTGTATTTTGGATAACCGTCCCTTATCAGATATGTTTCCCGCAAATATTTTCTCCTACACTATGTCATATCTTTTCATTCTGTTGACAGTGTCTGCCACTGAGCAGAGTTTTTAATTTCAGGGAAGGCCAGCTTATGAATTATTTCATTTATGAATAGTGCCTTTGTTGTATCTAAAAACTTACCACCATACCCAAAGATATCCAGATTTCTTCCTATGATATCTTCTATGAATTTTATATTTGTGAAATCTTCTGACTTTCTTCTCCTTCAATATTGTGTTGACTAATCTGTGTCCTTTGTATTCATTTTTAAAATATCCTTTCCTTCCTGTTCTTAAGATTATGTAATTTCTACTGATCTATCTTCAAGTTCATTGATTCTTTCTTTTGCTACCTCCATTCTACTCTAAAGTCCATCAGTGAAATAATGGCTTTAAAAAATGTCTTTTTTTTTTTTTTTTTTTGACGGAGTCTCTCTCTGTCGCCCAGGCTGGAGTGCAGTGGCATAATCTCCACTCACTGCAAGCTCCGCCTCCCAGGTTCACGCCATTCTCCTGCCTCAGCCTCCTGAGTAGCTGGGACTACAGGCGCCTACCACCACGCCTGGCTAATTTTTTGTGTTTTTAGTAGAGACGGGGTTTCACCATGTTAACCAGGATGGTCTTGATCTCCTGAACTCGTGATCCACCCGTCTTGGCCTCCCAAAGTGCTAGGATTACAGGCGTGAGCCACTGCGTGCCCGGCCGTTTTGTTTTGTTTTTTTTTTTTCTTTCACTTCTTCAGCTTCCATTTCGTTCTTATAAAAATTCTACTTATCTACTGAGGTATTTATTTATTTCTCTCTACCAAGCATCCAAGTGATGCAACCCTTTTCCAATTTGCCTTTCTTTTTTCCAGATACAGTGTTTTCCGAAGTCTGTTACTTCCAGCTATTCACACTTCTATGCCCATTTCTTGCAATTCATCACTATCCTGTTTTGTGATCTACCAGTTTTCAGGATTTTCTAAGCATATTCTCTCTCAAAGAGGATCCCTCTTTTTCTGGAAGTGATATATTACTGGTTCTACCTCTCATAGTTCCCTGCTTCTTCCTCTTGTTTTTTGCACGTTCTACCTGCTTTTCTATTCTGACTTGGGCCCTGGAAATGGTTGTACTGGTTTGGAATGTTCATTTACACTTGCAAGTACTTTAAATTTTGTTTCAGTCTCTGTATGTTGGCTAAGTTGTAGACATAGGGTATGGGTAATTCTATTTGCTCTTCTTGTTTATCTGTATGGTTTTCAGATGATATATGTAAAAATTCAGACGCTGTTAGCTGAATTTATCCTATGGGAACCCAGAAGTCCCTGGATGTCTCTTTGTTACTAATGTACAAAAAGACAGTTTTGTGCCTATAAAAATGTATTTATCTTGCTTTTTTTATTTTGTTGAAATGTGTTGCATTATTTTATGATGATGATGCGGTGTTATATGGACATTTTACTGGCCTCCACTAAAGAAAAATTATTAACACTACTCAGATTCAATCAAACTCTTATTTCAATGTCTTACAAAATGGAAAAACAAAATTAAGTACTAACTGTAGGGTCTACCTCCTTACATATTGTGAGCTTTAATTAAAGGTCTTTCCGCACATAGTAAACTGTAACTTAACTGGATGTGTAAACAGACTGAAAGCTACTCTTGTACTAATCACTGAGTTTTGACTAATCACAGGTGGCCAGCTGTTCAAACCATGTTCAAATAAGGCAAAGGCCAAGCTGTAACCAATCCAGCTGTTTCTGTACCTCACTTCCATTTTTCCTTTACATTACTTTTCTTTATCTGTCCATAAATCCTCTATGACCATGTGGCATCACCAGAGTCTCTCTGAACCTACTCTGGTTTGGGTGCCAGGGAAGGGGGTTGGCAAGGTGCCCAATCTGCAAATTGTTCTTTGCTCAAACTCTGTTTAATTTGTCTAAAGTTTTTATCTTAATGAGGTAAAAAAATATTTCTAATATTATGCTTATTATGGCATCCTTTTTATAGGATAGTTAAATGTAAAATGTATATAACAAACCATTTTTGTCATCTCTATCATCACCTTTCACTATAAATCTTTAGTGAAAAACTAAAAACTAAAAACCAAAAACTGCAAAACTTTAATTATGTGGCACTTACATATTGAGAAGGAAATAATCTAGTTTTTGGTAGTGTTAGGCCTTTTATGTAGCCATTTGTGCTCAGCAAATCATAAGACCTGGAAAGGGTCTCTGAGCTCTTTTAAAGATTCCATTGCAAAGTCCTTGCTCCTTTTTAACTGCCTTTACCATCAGCCTATTCACTTAAGAATATTTACACATTTTTGCTTAACATATGATAATGTATTCAGTATTTGTCTGCTGAACCTTTCCTGAAGTTTCTCACTAAGAAAACAGTATAAACCAATTAAGAACCTAGATAACAAGAGACATTCTTAATTAACTCTGTGGAAATCATTTTAAAGCTCTCCTTAATGCAATAAGTGTGACCAACCTGAATTTTAGATTTGTTCTGCTTTTTACAACAAAATGATCTCAATTAGTGTGTATGCTTCCTCCTCCGGGGCCATGTTTTAACTCTGTCTTGAAAGCCCTTGCTATGTTGTCAGTGCACAAAAGATGTCAAATAGTAAAGCAACTATGGAAAAATGGATGACATACAAGGCACTGGGGTCTATTTTCTCATTAGATTATAAGCTGAAGATAGGTTCATTCATTTATTTAGCAACCACTTATGGATTATCTAATGAAGTGGCAAGCATTATGTCAGGCCCTATGAATACAGAGAGAAGAGACAGACTCTGCTATCAAGTGGCTTGCCACCTAGGGAGGAAGAGGGACAAATGAACCCCCAGTTGGTATTGTGGCAGTGACAAGATGAGAAGAATGCACCGTGTGCTATGTGAGCACAAAGGAAGGCCACCCACCCAGCTCAGTCTCAGGGGTTAGTACAGGGCTTGGTGAGACAAACACTCTTTCTGCTAGGTGCCTTTATGCACAAGACAAGTTTCTTGACTAGATGTGGTAGCTCTGAAGCCAGACATCATGGGATTATAAAACTTGTTCTGTCAATATTATTTATTCATCCACTTGGTGAATATTTAAGACTTGATGTGAAAATGAATAGTGGATTAATCTATCTTTAGAGAGAGTTTCATTTTTTGTGCATGCTCTGTAATGGGGAACAAGAGGACTCGTACTTTTCTTTAGTCTTATCTTAAATGAGTTAGAGAGAGAGGCTTCAAGGGTACTATTGGGAAAGTTTTATGAAAAGGTGTTTATGTAATTTGTGAAACAGATTTACACTTGCCTGAGAAAGCTAAATGTAAAAGACTAGCTAGTACTATTGGTGTAGGGCAGATAAACAGAGGGCTCTGTTGACAGCAGGCTGAACTTCCACAGAAAGTAGGGCAAAGGTGCACATTCGTAAGAAGCAAATGTTGACTTCTTTATAGAAAACAACTCTGGTGGTTCTCAAAAGGGACAATGGTGGGATGATCTGACTCTGATATTGTGATGAAACCCAAAACTCATGAGATAAAGGAGAATATTTTAAGAAGTCAGTTAAAGAAGAGACATTTTCTCATTAAAATATCTATATTCTGGTGGTCCTTGGGATGGAAACTCCATAAAGAACCTCTCAATTGAAAGAACAAATAATATTACATTTTCCATATTCAAAAGACAAACCTGCTAGTTTACCACCTTTTTGTACCTTATGTTCCCCCCTTACTAAAGCTTCATAGAGGCCAGGACCTTTGGATAACAAGAAGGAAAGAGATGGACTAGAAAAGAGAGAAGTGATCTACTGTGCTATCCTTCCCAGCTAAGAGGAACAGAAAAACTCTGGGATACGGGTGGGTTTTCAGCCAGGGGTAGAAAAAAATAAAATCTCAGGGCAGGTTTTAAGGAACAATTGAATAAACAAATAAAATTCTTTCTGCTGACATCCCATTGAGTCCTGGTCACTCAATAAACCAGTTAAGAAAGTATCACACAACATAAGTCAAATTGTTATCTATTTCTTGTGTGGTTGTGTTTTGATTGAGAATGATTTGTATGAAGTCTTACATTGAGTCGTAATTTCTGTAATTTTCATTTGAAACATATTTATTTTTAAATGTGCGTTAATGTTCATAATAATGTATACTCATTAAAAAATTATGGAGCCACAGAAAGATAGGAAGGAAAAAAATAGCCACGGGCCAACCCTTTATTAATAGTTTGACATATTTCCTTTTAGTTATTTTAGGCATGTTTCCTTTACTTTTTGCTAACATTTTTGTAAACATACTACATTTTAAAACTTTGCATTCTGATTTTATTCCACCTAAAATTAAAATAAAAAGCATTTTCAGTGTTACCACAATTACTTTGAACCATCACTTTTTTCTTTTACTTTTTTATTATTAAGGTTTATGTTTGATAATATTAACATGCACAGATCCTAATTACACAGTTCATTGAGTTTTTATAACATTCATTCATGTAACCATCAACCAAAAGAAGATAAAGAATATTTCCACTACCTTGAAACTTCCCTTATGCACCTTTAAAATTAAAACTTCCCACCCAAGAGCAACCATTGTTCTGATTTTTTTCTGCTATAGATTAGTTTTGTTTGCCTTCAAATTTCATACAAATGGAAGTAGAAACTTTATGCTCCACTGTGTCTGGCTTTTTATGCTCAACATATTTTGGAGATTAATCCATGTCATTGTGTGTGTCAGTAGTTAATTTCTTTTTATTGTTGAATAGTATTCCAATATACAACAACTTCACAATTTGGTTATCCATTGTCTTGTTAGTGGACATTTGGGTTATTTCTAGTTTGGGGCTATTTTGAACAAGGCTGCCGTAAGCATTATTGTAAAAATCTTTTTTGTATATATATGTTTTCATTAATCTTGGACAACTGCTGAGTCACAGGTAGTTGATTATTTAATATTTCTAGAAACTACCAATGCTTTATTCCAAAGGTTTGAGAGTTTCATTTACTCTACATCCTTTCTAACAGTTTTTCTCAATCTCTTTTTCATTTTTCATTTCTAAACACTTATAAATTCACAGGAAGTTGCAAAAATAATACGTAGAGTGCTGTCAACTTTTATCACTTAGCCTCCCCAAGTGGTGATGATATGTTACTTTAGTATAATTTGGAAATGGACATTGCTGCAATTCTGCTAAGTAGACTACAAGCCTTATTCAATTTTCACCAGTTTCTACAGGTGCTCATTTGAATGTGTCCGTGTGTATGCACCTGTGTGTGTGGCAGGGGTCGGGGTGGTTGTAAGTGGTTCTATACAATTATAGCCCACTTCTAAACAGCGCCACAAAGGAATACTCCAGTGCTATCCATTTTTAGTTGCACTGACACCCCAAGATATCTTATATCTTGTCTGTGTGCTCTGGCAATCACTAATGTATTGTCAATCTCTACAACTATTATTTTGAATATATTATTTAAATGGAATTATACATTAGGTAACCCTTTGAGACTGGCTTTTTTTTTTTAACTAAGCATAATACTCTTGAGATTCATCCAATTTGATGGATGTATCAATAGTTTGTTTCATTTTATTGTCTAGTAATAGTCTATGAAATTAATATACCAGAATTTATTTAACCATTCAACTATAGAAGGACCTCTGGATTGTTTCCAGTTTTAATCTATCACAAATAGAGGTGCTGTGAAAATTCATGTACAGGTTTCTGTGTGATGCTCAAGAATGCAACTGCTAGTTTGTATGGCGATGGCATGTTTAGTTTTATAAGAAACTGCCAAACTATCTTCAGGAATGGCTGTATCAATTCTACATTCCTACCAGCAATGCATGAGTGATCTGTTTCTCTCCAGCCTTACCGGCATTTGGTATTAACCACAATTTGTTTTAGTTCAGCTGTTTTTATAGGTGATGTTGAACATCTTTTCACATGCTTATTTGCATTCCATATATCTCTTTAGTCAAATATCTCTTCACATCTTTTGCATATTTTCTAATTCAATCTGTTGGGGTATTTTAAAATTTTGAGCATCATTTATTCATTCTAGATACAGGCTCTTTGTTGTGTGTGATATTTCTCCCGAGTCTGGAGCCTGTCTTTTTATTCTCTTAACAGAGCCTTTCTCAAAGCAAAACTTTAAAATTTTGATACAGTGAAATGTATCATTTTTCCTTTTGAAGGATCATGGTTTTGGTGTCATGGGTAAGAACTCATCACTTGGCCTCCAGTTCCAAAGATTTTCTTCTAAGAATTCTTCTAAATGATAGATTTACATTTTACATTTAAACTCATAACCTATTTTCAAATAATTTGTGTATAAAGTGAGAGCTTTAGGCTGAAGTTCATATTTTGTCTATTACTCCACAAGTATTTGTTGAAAAGACTACCTTTCCTCCTCTGAATTGTTTTTATAGCTTCATCAAAAATCAGCTGGAGTATATGTGTGGGTCTGTTTCTGGTCTCTCAATTCTGTTGCATTGATCTGTGTATCTGTCTCTCAGTCAATAACACACTCTCTTGAAGCTATTAGCATCAGATCGAATGATTCATCCAATTTTATTCTTTTTTTAGAAAATTGTTTTAGCTATCCTAGCTATTTTGCCTTTTTAGATAAATTTTAGTTTAAGTTTGTCAGTATCTACCCAAACTCTTGATAGAATTTTAATAAGCATTGCATTAAGTCTATATATCAGTTTGGGAATAATTATCATCTTTGTTAAGTCTTTCATTCTATGGACATGCTATGTATCTCCATTTATTTGGATCTTCTAGTTCTTTCATCAGCATTTTATTATTTATAGCATATCATTCCTATATTACTTTTAGATTTATACCAAAGTATGTCTCTTTTTTATCAATTATAAATGATATTATACTTTTAATTTTGATTTTCACATGTTCATTGCTAGAAAATAGAAATCAGATAAATTTCTGTGTATTGATCTTGTATCCTGAGACCTTGCTGAACTCTCTTATTAGTTCTAGGAGATATTTGTTTTGTTTTGTTTTTGTAATTTCCATGGGAATTTTTTACATAAACAGTTGTGTCATCTGTAAATAAAGAAAATATATTATATCATTTCTAATCAGTATGTCTTTTTTTACCTTATTGCCACGGCAAAGAATTTCAGTACTATGTTGAATAAGTGTAGTGAGAGTGAGCATCCTTGCCTTGTTTAGACTTTTTAACTTTTGAAATTCTAGCATGTGAGGGTTGTGGTATCTCATTGTACTTTTAGTTTGCATTGCCCAGATGAATAATGGTACTAAGAACCTTTTAATGTGTTTAATCTCCATTCTTGTATCTTATTTTAGAAATTTTTTTCCTACATTCTAATCTAAAATCATTAAAATATTAGATTGGTACATTTAGGTGCATAATAAATAAAAATAAACATCTAAATAATTTTTGGTACATAGTAGAAGGTAGAGTTCCTTTGTTTTTCATGTGAATATCTTCTTGCAGCACAATTTGTTGTGAAACATTTTCTTTACCCATTGAATTGAATTCAAAATCAGTTAGTAGATGTATATATTTATTTCTGACATTCTACTGTTTTCCTTTAGTCCTCATGTCTACCTTTATGCCAATTCCACAATGTCTAATTATTGTAGTGATACAGGAGGGGGCAGGGAAGTGCTGGGTAGAGAAGGGCAGGGTCCCTGGTGAGGGCTCTAATCTTGGACCTGTCCCACAGACCTAAATGAAGACAGACATTTCTGTTTTTACAGCCAAAATGTTGCCTTTTGGCCCACCATGCCTCCATCCTGTGCCCATAAAAATCTGAGACCCCAGCAGACACACACACAAGTGGCTGGTGTGTAGTAAGAGTTAGCAAGGTTGTGAAGACCTGGAACACTTCTGTAATGCTGGTGGGAATGTAAAATGCTACCAACACTTAGGAGAATATTCAAAGTTTTAAGAAAATACCAAATGATTTTCCAATCAAAAGTCACTCCTAGGTATTCACCCATGTCAAAAGGAACAGAAGAACACACTGACAGATACCAGCAGACATGGGCAGACCAGCGACAGTGGAATGACACAGACACCAAGGGGAATTCAGCTGGGGGCAGTCAGAGGAGAGTCCAGCCACTGGGAGGCCCAACTCCAGGAGAAGACCACCTTCCCACTCCATTCCCCTTCCGGTTCTCCATCCATCTCGCTGAGAACTACCTCCACCAATCAGTAAAACCTTGCACTCATCCTCCAAGCTCATGTGTGATCCAATTATTCTGGTACACTAGGGCAAGAACCCAGGATATAGAAAGCCCTCTGTCCTTGCAATAAGGCAGAGGGTCTAATTGAGCTGATTAATACAAGCCATCTGCAGATGGCAAAGCTGAAAAAGCACACTATAACACATGCCTGCTTGGGCTTCGGGAGCTGTAAGCACTCAACCCTAAATATTGCTGTGGAGTCGGACCCTGAAAACACTCCCCATGGCCTGCCCATCTGCACACTCCTCCTAGGGGTTTGAGCAGTGGGAGAAGATGAGGGAACTCCCATTTCAGTAACTTCATAGATACCTTGAAATTAGATAGTGTTAAGTCATCAAACTTTGTACTTCGTAATGCAACATCTTTTTTTTTGGCTATTTCAGATTATTTTCATTTTTATATAAACTTTAGAATCATATTATCAATTTCTAAAAGAAGGAAGCTGCAGAAATTTTGGAGGAAGTATGTTGAATCTACTGAAAAGTTTAGGGAGAATGATATCTTAAAATTTTTGTTTTTTCCTATCCATGAAAATATTATATGTCTTCATTTATTTAGGCCATCTTAAATTCAGTGTAACTCCTTCATTATTTTTAGCTACAGCTCTTCTTTTTATTTTTTATGGTTGCTTTAGTGATTACAGTAGGCATCCTCATCTTGTTTCAGCATGACTTAAGTCCTTATTATATCATTTCACACACAAAATAAGAAACTTAGAAGAGTATAATACCATTTACTCCTCTCCAAATAGTTGTGTTAGTGTTGTGCAATCTTTCACTTTTACACACACTATAAACTCCAAAGTACAGATTTTTAACTTGATTATTATTTTTGGTACTTGGTTTCCCATTCATTGATATCAAAGCAAAATGTTATCTTAAAAGTTTCAGCATTTCATTTTTCTTGAGTGAATACCTAGGAATGACTTTTGATAGGAGAATATTCAAAGTTTTAAGAAAATACCAAATGATTTTCCAAAGTGTTGGTAGCATTTTACATTCCCACCAGCATTACAGAAGTGTTCCAGGGCTTCACAACCTTACTACCTCTTACTATACTCAAGGTTTTAAGTTTAAGTCACTTACGTTGGATTATAGTATTCTCTACTTGCAGTTTTCATTTGCATTTCCTTAATGACTAATGACATTAAGCATCTTTTCAAGAGCTTATTTTCCATTTGCATACCTTTTCTGATTAAGTGTCTGTTAAAATATTTAACCTATTTTTAATTAGATTTCTTATAACTGATTTGTAGAAGTTATTTATGTAATCCAGATACATGTCCTTTGTCAGGTATGTTTTTAAAAAATATTTCTTCTGCTCTAAATTTTTTTTTCTAACAGTTTTCTTAGAAGAATAAAGGGATTTTTCTAATTTTTAAAATGTTTAATTTGTTGATCTTTTATAGATTGTGAGGTACTTTGGTATTGTTACATCTTAAGAAATCTATTTTTAGATCTATGATGAATTTTGAGTGAATTTTTGTATGTGGTGAGAGGCAAAGAAAAAGGTCTTCTTTTTTTAAATCACAGAGATATCCACTTATTTTATGTGTGCGTATGTGTGGAGTTGCTTTATAGTTTACAATATACTTCTTTAACTTCTTATAATCTGTCTTCAAGTGATACTCTACTACTTCATGAGTAGTATAAGAACTTTACAAGAGTATATTTCCATTTTCTTCTTGTAGTCTTTGGTCAATTGCTGTCCAATAACTTGACTTTGGTCACATCATTAAAAATTTTTTGAATCACACAGTGGCAACTCCCTTTATATTGTATGTATTTCAGATAGCTATTGAAGATAATCAAACAAACAAGAAGTCCATCCAAAATACAACAGAAATTTAATCTTCTCACAGCCTACTGAGTACTGATTTCACCTTGAAAACATCCTTATATGATTGTACTAACAGATTTGTGTTTATCAGAATAATATCATGTAAATGGCAGTAAACTCTATTTCACATATGGAGTTAATTACTACTGCATTATAATATAAAATTAAAAGAAAATTATACTTCTGAGATAAACATAGACTTAATTGAATTTCTCAAATGCATTTATGCTCACAATAAGTATTAATAATTTTCTTAAATATTAAAAGGCAAGTCATTATCTAGTTGCAAGAGCAAAGAAATTATTGTCATTTTTTAAGCTAAATTCTCCACCATGAAAACACTGCAACTAATTTTAAAAACCAACAAATAGAAATACAAGCACATTGGCTCATGGGTATTATCAACCAATGAACCAACATCTAATTGTCAAATTATGACTGTCAATTTACTTCCACCAGACATTCCTTAGTAATAGAGTATTTGCACATCTGTTGATAGACAACCACCCAGCCATCATTTGGGGCATTAGTCCACCAGGTGGTGTATATATTTGATACAAGGTAATTTTTCTAAGGACACATTGAAACTAGAATTTCCAAAGCAGCCATTTGTTTCCTGTTTTGGCATGGAACACAATTTTATGTCATTCATAGCCATTTAATCATTCTTCCTGCCTCATAAGTGTCAACATTATTGTATTGGCAAATAACATTTTGGAATGTATCTTTTGATAATGGTGATAAATTATGTTGGAAAATTCTAAAAGATAACTATTATAGCATCAATGAATTGAAAAGGATTTTTAAAGATCATTTATATTTATTCTGTAGCCTTTGAACTAAACCTTAGTCACTTTAATCTACCCCTAAATTTAATAAGTGTTTTAGTCTCCTAGAAAAGGAAATGTTCGTTTCCTATGAAATAATTTTAATATGTAGAAATTTTTAAAAGCTATTACCCCAAGGCAAACAAATGAAAACTTTCATGTGTATATCATTTGCATTGTCCAAAACTTTACAATAATAATACAGTAATGTCTAAAATTTGAGTAGCAGTTTAAATTTTACAAAGTTAATATTAGCAATATTAATATTATTCCCAGTTTGTAGAATATTGGGGGAACCAGTCCCCAGTATTTCAACGTAGGTTCTTTTCTATTTTCCCTAAGTGTCGGCTGGTCTGAGAAATAAAGAGAAAGAGTACAAGGAGAGAAATTTTACAGCTGGGCCTCTGGAAGTGACATCACATATTGGCAGTTTCCATGATGCCCACCTGAGCCGAAAAACCAGCAAGTTTTTATTAGGGATTTTAGGAGGGGAGGGGATGTATGAATATGGAGTAGGTCACAAGGATCACATGCATCAAAGGGCAATAAAAGATCACAAGGCAAGGGTGAAATTAGAATTATTGATGAGGGTCCATGTCCCGTTGGGCACACATTGTCCTAATAAACATCTTAACAGGAAACAGGGTTTGAGAGAAGACAACCCATCTGACTAGAATTCACCAGGCTAGAATTTCCCAATCCTAGTAAGCCTGAGGGCACTGCAGGAGACCAGGGCATATTTCATCCCTTATCTCAACCGCATAAGACAGACACTCCCAGAGTGGTCGGCTATAGGCATTCCTTCCCCAGGGTTATCAATTATTAATATTCCTTGCTGGAAAAAGAATTCAGCAATATTTCTCCTACTCACACATCCATTTCTAGGCTCTCTGTGAGAAGAAAATTATGGCTCTATTCTGCCCAACCCCACAGGCAGTCAGACCTTATGGTTATCTCCCTTGTTCCCTGAAAATCACAGTTATTCTGTTCTTTTTCAGGGTGTACTGATTTCATACTGTTCAAACACACATGTTTTACAAACAATCTGTAGAGTTAACACAATCACCACAGGGTCCTGAGGTGACATACATCCTCAGTTTACAAAGATGACAGGATTAAGAGATTAAAGTAAAGATAGGCATAAGAAATTATAACAGTATTGATTGGGGAAGTGATAAATGTCTATGAAATCCTCACAATTTCTGTTCAGAGATTGCAGTAAAGACAGGCGTAAGAAATTATAAAAGTATTAATTTTGGGAACTGATAAATGTCCATTAAATCTTCACAATTTATATTCTTCTGCCACAGCTTCAGCCAGTCCCTCCATTCAGGGTCCCTGACTTCCCGCAACAATAGAAGAGACAAGATCAGAATGATATATGCCGTACTCAAACTCATAGTAAAATAGCAATTGAAATGTATACTGTATATATAAAACTAGTTTGTAAAGTGTAAATAGGTCCAATAAACCAGTTTTGAAGTACATAAAAAGCATCTCATATTTGAACCTAAGTCTTTTGTCCCATACTCTATTCTTTTTTTCATTCAGCCACACTACTTCTCTAGTACATATTCACTAAAGACATTAAGTAACTCCTGTGATTATGTCTATGTGGGACTACAGGTCTGCTAATTTGATTGAAGTATCCAACCAACTCCTTTAAATAAGTGAATTCACAATATCAAATCTGACATTCTTCAGAACTCAGTTTAGACCCTTATTCTTGAAAGTTATAACTTAATCCTCCAAAACTGGGTTAGGTGGCCATTCTCCATCATTACACAGCACACTTTATTTACTCTATCTTAAAGTTTATTATATTTGGGGCCAGGCGTGGTGGCTCATGCTTGTAATCCCAGCACTTTGGGAGGCCGAGGTGGGTAGATCACAAGGTCAGGAGTTCAAGACCAGCCTGGCCAATATGGTGAAACCCTGTCTCTACTAAACACACATACACAAAATAGCCAGGCATGGTGGCACATGCCTGTAATCCCGGCTACTTGGGAGACTGAGGCAGGAGAATTGTTTGAACCTGAGAGGTGGAGGTTGCAGTGAGCCGAGATCGTGTCACTACACTCCAGCCTAGGTGACAGAGTGAGACTCTGTCTCAAAAAAAAAAAAAAAGTTTATTATTTTCCAGTATTTGTAATTGTTCTATTATTTGTTTTCTGATCAACTGGGTTGTATGCAACTAAAGGGTAGGCAATTTTTGTTCCCCTTGTTCATTTTATACCTGCAGTACCTAACATAATTGTTAGTATGTAGTAGATATCATATAAAAAATCTGTGCTTAATGAAATAATTTAATTAACTGTTGGTAGTGAAATTAGGGTAGGAATGGTTGTAAAGAGTTGATTTGTCTAGCCTCTGTCAAGAGCAATTACAGATCTGAATGGATACAGATTTCTTAATGAATGAATAATCTGTTCTGTTTCTACTCCTACGTTAAGCCACTAGGTTGAAGCTCAGACAAGGAGGATGAATAACATTGTCCTGCCAGTTGTACAGATGTTCACCCAATATTCATGAATTACAGATTTAAGATCTAATCATTGGTGATGCCTAAGTCAGTGATTTAGTCGTGTGCTGATTAAGTTTTCTGATGATTAATGATCAACAGTAGAATCCTACCATAACAGAAGGCTAGCTCCCCTTGCTTATTGAGCCACTGATTCTTCTCTAATCACAGCTAGCTGTCCAGAGGAACTTGGTTAAAGACCAAGATTCTGAAGAAAAATCAATCCTCATAGTTGAATATATAGCTTAAATTACCTGCTCAAATGTTGATTGGTTGCCTAATCATAGCAGAAGAGACTACAGACTCTAATTAGGGTGTAGCTCTGAAATCATGAGAAAAGATCAGGAAATATCATTCTCCAAAGTTTACACTGATTAGGATCAATATGAAATGGATTAGATTGCTCATATGGAGAAACCATCCACCATAAGAGATGAACTGTAAATGTTATTTCTACTGGGGTTTCTTCCAGAACTTGATCTTAGGCACTGTAACCCCACCTGGTCAAGAAGACTAAAATATACACTTTTTGTAAAACTTTGGTGGTGGAGTTGTTTGCAGAGTGTTTCAGAATTAAGACTGAACTGGTGTCTACACAATGCTCTCCAGGAGAGCAAGAGTCTGTATTCAGCGGATGTTATTTTTCTGTTCACATGCTCTCAAAGTGTTCTTTACAGTGCAACGAAGAGAATTCTCTATTCATATAAGATTCTTCAACTCCTTCCCACATTAACGGGCCTCCTTTTGACTTGTATATTGAATGCCACATGAAGGGTATATCACAGACAGCAGGAATTATCAGGAAAGTTATGCCTGTGCATTCTCTCTTTTTTAAGTGTACCCTTTGAGTGTATCAATTCATTTTAAGATGTTGGTTGGAGTGATCAAGGGAAGAGACTGCTACAACCCTTCTCTCTGCTAGTTAATATGTGTGCGCATGTAACACTTTAGATAATAATGCACTTGGATTGTTTGGTCTCAAGTGGCTATGACTTTTTCCTTTTCCTTTTTACTTTTAAAATAGCATTTTTTCCTTAAGAGCTCTTGAAAATAAAATATTTGTTATTGCTTAAAAACAAAACACCTTTTATAGAAATGTCTTTTTGTGTGTTTGTGTATTCTCTTCCTTGCTCAACTCCATTTTTCCCCTTAGAAAGAACTATGATCTGTTATAAACTTTGCCTATTTATTTATAGTAGATCAAATGAGTCTCTAGGTGCATGTTACAAAAATCAAAACATGACCTCCTGGCCAGGAGTGGTGGCTCAAGCCTGTAATCTCACATCTTTGGGAGACTGAGACAGGGGGATCACTTGAACCCAGGAGCCCATTCAAGACCAGCTCTGGCAACATAGTAAGACCCTGTCTCTCAAAAAATTAAAAAATTAGTGGGGCATGGTGGCACACACCTGTAGTTCCAGCTACTTGGGAGGCTGAGATGGGAGGATCTCTTGAGCCTAGGAGTTCCAGGCTGCAGTGAACCATGATGAAGCCACTGCACTCTAGCCTGGGTTACAGAAGACTCTGTAAAAAAAAAAAAAAAAAAAAAAAAAAGAAAAGAAAAGAAAAAAGAAAAAAGAAAAAAAGAAAAAGAAAAACTCTAAACCTCATGACTTCTTATGACTTTTGATTGATTTAAAAGAGAAGCTGTTCCCTGCCCCTCTGTGCCTTATTCTTACAGTCCAAGCTCGTCCAACCTGCAGCCCACTGGCCTCATGTGGTCCAGGACAGCTTTGAGTGCAGCCCAATACAAATTTGTAAACTTTCTTAAAACATTAGAATTTTTTGCGACTTTTTTTTTTCTTTAGCCTATCAGCTATGGTTAGTGTTAGTGTCTTCTATGTGCGGTCCAAGACAATTCTTCTTCTTCCAACGTGGCCCAGAGAAGCCAAAAAGATTGGACATCCCTGTCCATCTGTGAGCACTCTCTTTGCTTGCTATTAGGGATTTTGTTAACAAAATTGAAAACGTTATCCCAAATATTTTATTTTCCAAAGGTGCATGCATATCATTTAAATAACAAGGACATGTAAGTACTTGTGCAGTGTTTTCTGTAGAAAAATTCTCCAAAATTATACATCTTATATTTTGTAGTATTTGACCTGTATAAAGCTGGCTTTACAGATGGACCAAAAGTATTCTGTGGTCAAATTTTAGAGGCTCACTTTCTTCAGAATACACACACACACACACACACACACACACACACACACACACGTTATAATGTTTAACATTACACTATTAGATAAGCATTCCTTTGGATTTAAAACATATTTTGATCTTCTAAAGTTTTCTTTTTAAATAGAAATACATTTGGTTAAGGGCACTCCTTAAACCCTTACCAGATAAATCATTTGCTAAGAATCATGTAATGCAGTAATAACATCAAAGTTTTAAATTGGTGGGATTTCAGGAGCACAGCCGTTTAATAGACACGCTAAAAGGGTGGCAGCAAAGAAGCAATAAACCCCAACGTCACTCATTTCCAAATTTTTGTCAGAGCCTAATGGAATCATATATGTAAGGACATTTGCTCAATAAAATATTGATATCAGCCTTTAACATTTAGTAAAAATGTTGGAGCAGGAAGAACTCTTAGAGATTCACTAATTCAAATCCTTCACATTACAGAGGAAAAAGAAAAAGGAAAGAGTGGCTTGAGTCCCAATTCAGTTTTTCTTCCTCTAAGACAAACTGATCTTGCCACTGTGCTATAGAGAAAGTGTTGGTACAAACTTACTAATTAAAGTTTTTTTATGTGACAGAAAAGTATATATCCCTGCCTTTTGATAACATAAGCCATATGCTCTCACATAAACCTGATCTTCTAAAGCTAGAGTACACAGGCAAGACATATAATTTTCTTTTTTTTTTTTTTGAGTTGGGGTCTCACTCTGTTGCCCAGGCTGGAATGCAGTGATGTGATCTCAGCTCACTGCAACCTCTGCCTCCTGGGTTCAAGCGATTCTCCTGCCTCATCCTCCCAAGTACCTGGGATTACAGGTGCCCGCCACCACACCTGGCTATTTTTTGTATTTTTAGTAGAGACGGGGTTTCTCCATGTTGACCAGGCTGGTCTCGAACCACTGACCTCAGGTGATCCACTCGCCTCGGCCTCCCAAAGTGCTGGGATTACAGGCGTGAGCCACCGTGCCCAGCCAAGACATACAACTTTCTACACAAGTTGAGAGAAGATAAATGCCTTACTTTAACATGCATTGAAAGCTTGTTTACACTACAACTGGTGTTCAAGGTGAAGGGTTAGGTTTGGTCATCATGCACGGATAGAATAAGTTGTCCTCTAATATCTGATTCACGAATATTTCCCATTATATCTGAAATTTCACTATCAGAGAAATCATTCATGTCTACAGAAGGTTTTTAGTTTAAAAAACATTCATAGTTGAAAAGTTCTTAATTTTTCAGACTGCTTCCCACAGGTCCAACTAGATAGATGCTGGCAGGTCCCATAGGAATGGATGACCAGCAAGGTAAATTATGTTCAAGAAGAATAAAAATGGAGGCCACAGTTTAGATATACCCTCAAAGCCAATGCCTATAGCCATGTAGTTAAAATTTAAGTCATTCTGATTTCCCCCAAACACTAGCTCTTATTATAAACCTAACACAAAATGTCAGCATCACGTCCTTTCAACACGATTCAGTGAAATAAAGCCAATCAGCTATAGTCAAATCAATTTAAACATCTCTGCTTGCCGTAACAAGAATGTTAATGTTAGCGGCCAATCACAGAAAAGGTCAAAGTACTTTCTTCTTTATGCTTTGTAAACTATGCTATAATAACTGTGAGCAGGTCTTCTCGCCATTTTCAGCTTGAGGTCTCCCGGTTTGCAAACTGATCTTTTGTATGCACAATAAACTTTAAATTTTTTTCTAACTTGATTTCATTTTGTTTTTGACAAGGTTGACGGAGAAGTGAAACTATGTACAGAATGTAAGGTACTCTTTCTGAGGGTGACAGTTGGCACTGCATTAGAGAACTTTGGACTATAATTAGCACCTATGGGATCGTATAAATTGGGATGTGGATGCAGTATGTGGAGGTGATCAAAAAGTACTGAAAAATCCTTCCATCTTGCTGAGAGCCAGCTATGGTTATGGGAAGAGATCTGGAAGAAAAGAGAGCAGTGGCCCATACAAAGGATGACTGGCATTTATTGGTGTTTTACATATGGAGGGCTTTGTGCTAGGCTCCAGGGCTAGGCAATAATACACATTTCTTAAATTTTAAGGACAAAAAAATTTACAACTTCTCAACTAAAGTGATTTGCTACATACAATAGCTAGAAACTTCTAAGAAAGCATCTCTCTGTTCAGACCTGCACTGTAGCTTCTGTTTATAAAAGTACCAAAGTCTGCTCAAGCTTAGACATAAAGAAAGTGAAAGATCTCACATTTAGAGTTCTTAACTAGGTTCAATTCACCGGGTGTGTTATTCTGCAGGGCAAGTAGCTGCACATCATTGAGAGACGAATGGTGCAAAATAAAGAGAAAGTTTCAATTCATTGAAAGTCGATTATATCATTCTCAGCATAACACAGTACTCCGATGATTTCCATCTAGCCTTGATACAAATTTTGCTAACTTCTGGCTACAGTCTGAATCCTTCTTTAGACTGGCAGCTTCAAGAGTAAAGTAACCTAAAGTCAATAATATCTGACACTTTTTTCTTTCTTTCAATATATGTTTCACCTTTTCCTTCACTTACTGTATCTTCAGCTCAGGTTTTGACTCTAAACTAGAACTTGACATTCAGTTAGACTGCTTTGATGGGCAAAGGAAGTACGTGCCTCATGAATGTTTTCTATTTTGAAGTGGTTCAGCTGCCTGTGGTGAGCCTGAAATGTAAAACCAATGCCTCCTTGCTAATTGTTAAATCCTTCAGCTTTGTGCTGGAGGTCAAACCCAATCGTTCCATTTGTTCAATAGGCATCTAATTGAGAACTACGGAAATCTAACATGTTGGTTAAGACAAATGATCTGTACATACCAATATGGGTCCCCTTGTTCTGGAAATCCTGCCGTGGCTAACATGAGAAGAGTTCACGATCCCTCCCCCAGGTGAGGACAATTATAACATTTACATTGAGAGAGTACAATGGGGGAGTTAAGTTCCCAGGCTATGGAGCCAGACTGCCTGAATTCAAATGTTTGCTTCACTTTCTGCAGTTTGACCACGTGGTACATATGACTTAACATCTCCATGTCCAGTCTTCTTATTTGCAAAACCGAGAAAACAATGGTATCTACTGCATGTGGTTTTTGTGAGGGTTAAATAATATATGTAACATACTTAGAACACATAAAATTACTGATGTTATTTGTTATTACTATGGTTTTTAATTTTATTAGATGCCAAGCCCTTTGCTGGGAGCTGAAAGTATTTTCAGGGATGAAAATATGTTTTAGTAGGGGAGGCAAACAATTATCATATCATGTGATCAGTGAGGTAACTAGCCAGCTCTCAGGGGAATCAGGGAAGGTTGCATTGGGGATATTATTCTAAAATTGTGCATGGAAGATGTGTAGGAGTTAGGCAGGCAGAGTGTGAAGGCACATTATGGCAGTAACAGTGTTATAAAAAGAGAGAACAACCATGAAATTAGAAAGCATGTGGTGGGTTTAGTGTACTGAGAAAAGTTCAATATGGCTGATGGAGGCTCATACTGATCCAGACAGGGGAAGGAGCACAAAGGGCCTTGAAATGCATCTTTAGAAATTTAGATATTACCATACAGGCAATGAGAACTCTTGAAGCATTTAAGCAGAAGGATGACTGGATCACATTTGCTTTTTAAATGATTACCTTGGCTGCAACATGTATTGAGGGTAGGAATAGGAAAAAAAGTTAAGAGGCTCTGGAGAGGACAATAATCTGAACTAACATAGTGGCAATGGGATGCAGATAAGCAGAAGGAATAGAGATTCTAAGGAGGTAAGTCAGCAGCACTCGCTGATTGATAGGATATGAGGGTGAGACAGAAGGATTCAAGGATTTAATTAATGGAGTGATTGTGGTGTATCCACAGCATGGAGACAAAGGCCATCTCAAGTTTTGACTCGGATACTTTCCCCTTATGCCAATATAGGAAACAGAGGGTGAGAGGCATACTAGGGAGGGATGAGTAATAATTTTGTTTTAGACATTGTGGTGTGAAGTGCCTGTAAAGCTACTAAGTGAAAATGTCTTGGGAAACGAATCTGGAGCTCAGAAGGGAAATTATGGTGTAGCCTGTGTGTTAATAAGGTCTGTTGGTTACTCCTTGGAGCTGGATCAATTAGATAGGTTTCTTCTTATTTTTTTTTTAATTTTGGGGGGTGCATAGTAGGTATGTATATTTATGGGGTACCTGAGATACTTCAATATAGTCATACACTGTATAATAATCACATCAGGGTAAATAGGGTATCCATCACCTCAATAATTTATCATTTCTTTGGGCTACAAACATTCTAATTATACTCTTTTAGTTATTTTTAAATGTGGAATAAATTATTGTTGACTGTAATCACTATGTTGTGCTATCAAATACTAGATCTTATTCATTCTGTCTTTGTACCCATTAACCTAGATAGGTTTCTTAAATTGCCCTACAATGGATTTTACTTCAGGCTTTTGTCAGCTATATTCTAGTGATGCTCTCAAATCTTTGAAGAGTTTATCTAAACAATTTTCACATTTTTCCCTGAAAATGTGACATTTTAGTTGCAGTAATAATTTAATTCAGCCTAAATCAGCTGAGAGCCCAAGGTACCACACAGTTAGAAATCATGCTAAGGTATTCTAGACAACCATATGGTGTCTATTCTTGCTTTTAGTTTTCATTCTAAGTGTGATCTTTACCAAAGCCATTCACTTTCTTGTCTACCGGCTTATTTATTTCTAATGAGGGGATGGTAACAGTTGTGACATCTTGCCCTTCATTAGCAGAAGGGTTTGCTAAACAGTGGTGACTTTCTCAGTTCAACATTCTATTTGTCAGTCATTGAATACTCATTTTAAAATGTTCAGGCTCCTCAAAGTCAATCCAGTGCACTGATACTAGTTTCTAATACTCATAAAAACCTAAATCTATCTGATTGAAATAGTCAATATAGCAACTAAGTTGGGACATGAACTGATCATGTTGCTACTTATCAAAAGAGTTTCATTGGGCCTTTACCGCAGAATAAAAAATAATAATAAAACCTATATGTCATTTTGGATATAAGGATGTAGCTATATTTCCTTACCTAGAGAAGATTTACAATAAAGAGGACAAATAAAACCTTAAGTCAGATAAATTAGCCATAGTGAAATTAAATCCATCCCAGGTTGCCCAGATACAGCATCTCCAAATTTCAAGTAAATCATCTTTGAGTACTTTGGATCACAATGATAACTCTGAGCTCTAATATTTATTACATTTGTTACTATCTACTTTTTTGTATGGGAAATCTTTTTTTATTATACTTTAAGTTCTGGGATACATGTGCAGAACGTGCAAGTTTGTTACATAGGTATATACGTGCCATGGTGGTTTGCTGCACCCATCAACCAGTCATCTACATTAGGTATTTCTCCTAATGCTATCCTTCCTCCCTATCTCCCCAGCCCCCAAGAGGCCATGGTGCATAATGTTCCCCTCCCTGTGTCCATGTGTTCTCATTGTTCAACTCCCACTTATGAGTGAGAACATGTGCTGGTTGGTTTTCTGCTCCTGTGTTAGTTTGCTGAGAATGATGGTTTCCATCTATGTCCCTGCAAATGATATGAACTCATCCTTTTTATGGCTGCATAATATTCCATGATGTATGCCACATTTTCTTTATCCAGTCTAGCATTGATGGGCATTTGGGTTGGTTCCAAGTCTTTCCTATTGTGAACAGTGCTGCAATAAACATACATGTAAATGTGTCTTTATTGCAGAATGATTTATAATCCTTTGGGTATATACCTAGTAATGGGATTGCTAAGTCAAATGGTATTTCTGGTTCTAGATCCTTGAGGAATCACAATACTGTGTTCCACAATGGTTGAACTAATTTACACTCCCACCAACCATGTGAAAGCATTCCTATTTCTCCACATCCTCTCCAGCATCTGTTTTTTTCCTGACTTTTTAATGATCGCCATTCTACCTGGCATTTGATTTGCATTTCTCTAATGGCCGGTGATGATGAACTTTTCTTCATATGTTTGTTGGCCACATAAATATTTTTTTTTTGAGAAATGTCTGTTCATATCCTTCACACACTTTTTGATGGGGTTGTTTGTTCTTTTCTTGTAAATTTGTTTAAGTTCTTTGTCATTTCTGGATATTAGCCCTTTGTCAGATAGATTGTAAAAATTTTCTCCAATTCTCTAGGTTGGCTGTTCACTCTGACGGTAGTTTCTTTTGCTGTGCAGAAACGCTTTAGTTTAATTAGATCCCATTTGTCAATTTTGGCTTTTGTTGCCATTGCTTTTGGTGTTTTAGTCATGAACTCTTTGTCAATGCCTCTGTCCTGAATGGTATTGCCTAGGTTTTCTTCTAGGGTTTTTATGATTTTAGGTTTTATATATAAGTCTTTAATCCATCTTGAGTTAACTTTTGTGTAAGGTATAAGGAAGGGGTCTAGTTTCAATTTTCTGTATATGGCTAGCCAGTTTTCCCAACACCATTTATTAAGTAAGGAATCCTTTTCCCATTGCTTGTTTTTCTCAGGTTTGTCAAAGATCAGATGGTTGTAGATGTGTGGCATTATTTCTGAGGACTCTGTTCTTTTCCATTGGTCTAGATATCTGTTTTGGTACCAGTACCGTGCTGTTTTGGTTACTGTAGCCTTGTAGTCTAGTTTGAAGTCAGGTAGCATGATGCATCCAACTTTCTCCTTTTTGCTTAGGATTGTCTTGGCTATACTGACTCTTTTTTGGTTCCATATGATATTTAAAGTAGATTTTTCTAATTCTGTGAAGAAATACAATGGTAGCTTGATGGGGGTAGCATTGAATCTATAAATTACTTCTGGCAGTATGGCCATTTTCATGATACTGATTCTTCCTATCCATGAGCATGGAACATTTTTCCATTTGTTTTTGTCATCTCTTATTTCCTTGGGCAGTGGTTTATAGTTCTCCTTGAAGAAGTCCTTCACATCTGTTGTAAGTTGTATTCCTAGGTATTTTATTTTCTTTGAAGCAATTGTGAGTGCGAGTTCACTCATGATTTGTCTGTTTGTCTATTATTGGTATATAGGAATGCTTGTGATTTTTACACATTGATTTTGCATCCTGAGACTTTGCTGAAGTTGCTTTTCAGCTTAAGAAGATTTTGGGCTGAGACGATGGGGCTTTCTAAATATACAGTCATGTCATCTGCAAACAGAGACAATTTGACTTCCTCTCTTCCTATTTGAATACCCTTAAATTTCTCTTGTCTGATTGCCCTGACTAGAACTTCCAATACTATGTTGAATAGAAGTGGTGAGAGAGGGCATCCTTGTCTTGTACTGGTTTTCAAAGGGAATGCTTCCAACTTTTGCCCATTCAGTATGATACTGGCTATGGGTTTGTCATAAACAGCTCTTATTAATTTGAGATACATCAATACCTAGTTTATTGAGGGTTTTTACCATGAAGAGGTTTTGAATTTTATCAAAGGCCTTTTCTGCATCTATTGAGATAATCATATGGTTTTTGTCATTGGTTCTGCTTATGTGATGGATTACATTTATTAATTTAGGTATGTTGAGCCAGCCTTGCATCCCAGGGATGAAGCCGACTTGATCATGGTGGATGAGCTTTCTGATGTACTTCTGGATTCGGTTTGTCAGTATTTTATTGAGGATTTTCACATTGATGTTCATCAGGGATATTGGCCTGAAATTGTCTTTTTTTTTCTTTTGTTGTATCTCTGCCAGGTTTTGGTATCAGGATGATGATTGCCTCATAAAATGAGTTAGGGAGGAGTTCCTATGTTTCTATTGTTTGGAATAGTTTTAGAAGGAATGGTACCAGTTCCTGTTTATACCTCTGGTAGAATTTGACTATGAGTTCGTCTGTTCCTGGGATTTTTTTTTTTTTTTTTTTTTTTTTGGCTGCTAGGCTATTAATTACTGCCTCAATTTCAGAACTTGTTATTGGTCTATTTAGCAATTCGACTTCTTCCTGGTTTAGTCTTGGGAGGGTGTAGGTGTCCAGATACGTAGCCATTTCTTCTAGACTTTCTAGTTTGTTTGCGTAGAGGTGTTTATAGTATTCTCCGATGGTAGTTTGTATTTCTGTAGGATCAGTGGTGATATCCCCTTTATCATTTTTTATTGTGTCTATTGACTCTTCTCTCTTTTCTTCTCTATTAGTCCAGCTAGCAAGTCTATCTATTTTGTTAATCTTTTCAAAAAACCAGTTCCTGGATTAATTGATTTTTTTGAAAGGTTTTATGTGTCTCTATCTCCTTCAGTTCCACTCTGATCTTAGTTATTTCTTGTCTTGTGCTGGCTTTTGAATGTGTTTACTCTTGTTTCTCTAGTTCTTTTAATTGTGATGTTAGGGTGTCAATTGTAGATCCTTCCTGCTTTCTCCTGTGGGCATTTAGTGCTATAAATTTCCCTTTAAACAATGCTTTAGCTGTGTCCCAGATATTTTGGTCCATTGTGTCTTTGTTCTCATTGGTTTCAAAGAACTTACTTATTTCTGCCTTAATTTTGTTATTTACCCAGTAGTCATTCAGGAGCAGGTTGTTCAGTTTCCATGTAGTTGTGCAGTTTTGATTGAGTTTCTTAATCCTGAGTTCTAATTTGATTGCACTGGGGTGTGAGAGACAGTTTGTTATGATTTCCGTTCTTTTGCATTTGGTGAGGAGTGTTTTACTTTCAATTACGTGGTTGATTTCAGAATAAGTGTGATGTGGTGCTGAGAAGAATGCATATTCTGTTGATTTGGGGTGGAGAGTTCTATAGATGTCTATTAGATCTGCTTGGTCCAGAGCTGAGTTCAAGTCCTGAATATCCTTGTGAATTTTCTATCTCGTTGATCTGTCTAATATTGACAGTGGGGTGTTACAATCTCCTACTAATATAGTGTATGTGTCTAAGTCTCTTTATAGGTCTCTAAGCACTTGCTTTATGAATCTGGGTGCTCCTGTATTGGGTGCATATGTATTAACATAGTTAGATCTTCTTGTTGCATTGATCCCTTTACCATTATGTAATGCCTTTCTTTGTGTTTTTTGATATTTGTTGGCTGACCTGTTTTATCAGAGACTAGGATTGCAATCCCTGCTTTTTTTATGTTTTGCTTTCCATTTGCTTGGTAAATCTTCCTCCATCCCTTTATTTTGAGCCTATGTGTGTCTTTGCATGTGAGATAGGTCTGCTGAATACAGCACACCAGTGGGTCTTGACTCTTTATCCAATTTGCCAGTCTGTGTCCTTTAGTTGGGGCATTTAGCCCATTTACATTCAAGGTTAATATTGTTATGTGTGAATTTGATCCTGTCATTATGATGCCAGCTGGTTATTTTTCCCATTAGTTAATACAGATTCTTGATAGTCTCCATGGTCTTTACAATTTGGTACATTTTTGCAGCGGCTGGTACCCGTTTTTGCTTTCTGTATTTAGTGCTTCCTTCAGGAGCTCTTGTAAGGCAGGCCTGGTGGTGACAAAATGTCTCAGTATTTCCTTGTCTGTAAAGGATTTTAGTTCTCCTTCACTTATGATGCTTAGTTTGGCTAGATACGAAATTCTGGGTTGAAAATTCTTTTCTTTAAGAATGTTGAATATTGGCACCCACTCTCTTCTGCCTATAGCATTTCTGCAGAGAGATCCGCTGTTAGTCTGATGGTCTTCCCTTTAACCCGACCTTTCTTTCTGACTGTCCTTACATTTTTTCCTTCATTTCAACCTTGGTGAATCTGACAATTATGTGTCTTGGGATTGCTCTTTTTGAGGAGTATCTTTTGGGTGTTCACTGTATTTCCTGAATTTGAATGTTGGCCTGTCTTGCTAGGTTGGAGAAGTTCCCCTGGATAATATCCTGAAGTATTTTCCAGCTTGGTTCCATTCTCCCCATCACTTTCAGGTACACCAATCAAATGTAGGTTTGGTGTTTTCACATAGTCCCATATTTCTTGGAGGCTTTGTTTGTTCCTTTTCATTCTTTTTTTTCTAATCTTGTCTTCACACTTTATTAAGTTGATTTTCAATCTCTGATATCCTTTCTTCTGCTTGTTCGATGTGGCTATTGATACTTGTGTATGCTTCACAAAGTTCTCATGCTGTGTTTTTCAGCTCCATCTGGTAATTTATGTTCTTCTCTAAACTGGTTATTCTCGTTAGCAATTCCTCTAACCCTTTTTCAAGGTTTTTAGCTTCCTTGCATTGGGTTAGAACATGTTCCTTTAGCTTGGAGGAGTTTGTTATTACCCACCTTCTGAAGTCTACTTCTGTCAATTTGTCAAACTCATTCTTTGTCCAGTTTTGTTCCCTTGCTGGCGAGGAGTTGTGATCCTTTGGAGGAGAAGAGATGTTCTGGTTTTTGGAATCTTCAGCCTTTTTGTGCTGGTTTTTCCTTATCTTTGTGGATTTATCTACCTTTGGTCTTTGACGTTGGTGACCTTCGGATGGGGTTTCTGTGTGGACGTCCTTTTTGTTGATATTGATGCTATTCCTTTCTGTTTGTTAGTTTTCCTTCTAACAGTCAGGCCCCTCTGCTGCAGGTCTGCTGGAGTTTGCTGGAGTTCCACTCCAGACCGTTTACCCAGGTGTCACTAGCAGAGGCTGCAGAACAGCAAAGATTGCTGCTTATTCCTTCCTCTGGAAGCTTTGTCCCAGAGAGGCACCTGCCAGATGCCAGCCGGAGCTCTCTTGTATGAGATGTCTGTGGACCCCTGCTGTGAGGTGTCTCCCAGTCAGGAGGCATGGGGGTCAGGGACCCGCTTGAGGATGTAGTCTGTCCTTTAGCAGAGCTCAAATGCTGTGCTGGGAGATCCACTGCTCTCTTGAGCACTGGCAGGCAGGAACGTTTAAGTCTGCTGAAGCTGTGCCTACAGCTGCCCCTTCCCTCAGGTGCTCTGTCCCAGGGAGATGGGAGCTTTGTCTATAAGGCCCTGACCGAGGCTGCTGCCTTTCTTTCAGAGATGCCCTGCCCAGAGAGGAGGAATCTAGAGAGGTAGTCTGGCTACAGCAATTTTGAGGAGCTGCTGTGGGCTCTGCCCAGCCCAGAACTTCCCCTTTGTTTACACTGTGATGGGAAAACCACCTACTCAAGCCTCAGTAATGATGGATGCCCCTCTCCCACCAAGCTCCAGCATCCCAGTTGACTTCAGAATTCTGTACTGGCAGTGAGAACTTCAAGCCACTGGATCTTAGCTTGCTGGGCTCCACCAAAGTGGGATCTGCTGAGCTAGACCACTTGGCTCCCTGGCTTCAGCCCCCTTTTCAAGGGAGTGAATGGTTCTGTCTTGCTGGCCTTCCAGGCACCACTGGGGTATGAAAACCAACCAACAAACAAAAACAAAAGAAAAAAACTCCTGCAGCTAGCTCAGTTTCTGCCCAAATAGCCACCCAATTTTTTGCTTGAAACTCAGGGCCCTGGTGGCATAGGCACCTGAGGGAATCTCCTGTTCTGTGGGTTGCGAAGACAGTGAGAAAAGCATAGTGTCTGGGCTAGAATGCACTGTTCCTCACGGCACAGTCCCTCAAGGCTTCCCTTGGCTAGGGGAGGGAGCTCCCCGATGCCTTGAGCTTCCTGAGTGAGGTGACGCCCCACCCTGCTTGGGCTTTCCCTTCGTGGGCTGCACCCACTGTGTAACCAGTCCCAGTGAGATGAGCTGGGTACCTCAGATGAAAATGCAGAAATCACACACCTCCTGCGTTGATCTTGCTGGGAGCTGCGGACCACAGCTTTTCCTATTCGGCCATCTTGCCTACAACCCTCTATTATCTACTCTTATGAGGCATTTTATTTTATCAATTTCAAAATACATCTTCAACTTAGACTTGTCTTTCAATAAAGATTGCAAATTAATCAAGTAAAAGGGATTATATTTCAATGGAAGCAGGTATAGTATACTTACAAAAGCATAGGCTGTATGTAGACTATATAAGACTCGTATAAGGACATACCTATAGATCAATGAGACAGAATTAAGGAGCCAGAAAGAAACACTTACATTCTTGATAAGTTGATTTTACCAAGACAATCCAATGGAGAAATAATAATTATTTCAACAAACAGTACTGGAGACAACTGGATATCCATATGAAAAAAACAAAATGAACTTAGACCTTTGCTTCAGATAATATGCAAAAAATACCTCCATATTGATTATAGACCTAAATTTAAGAGCTAAAACTTATAATTTTTAGAAAAAAGGGGATAAAATCTTTATGACTTTAAGTTGTTCAAAGAATTTTTAGATGTGATGCTGAAAATGTAATTCTTAGTATAATATAAATAATAAATTGGAGTTCATTGAAATTGAAAACTTCTGCTCTTTAAAACGTACCACTAAAAATGAAAAACAAAAAAGTCAGAATGAGAGAATGAAAGTATAATCCAAGATATCTGAAATATCAATCCCTTGCATTTATAAAACATGATCACCCCAATATCCATGAGTATCAAATGCACTTTAAGCAATGAGAAAGGACTCAGAGAAATCATTACTTAGAATACATATTGCTGGATGCCCTATGAAATTCTGATGAATTCAGTTGTTAGAAACTTAGTGTGTTGAAATGAAAATCTGACTTCAAATTCTGTAGCCTTACCCCAGATAATGTTCTTCAAATATTCTATTCCCTTTTTAATCAGTCTCTCTAAGCAAAACACATAATATTTCACCCTTCATCCTAACTCTTTAAAAGTTATATTAAGACCATAATAAAAGGATCAGAACCACTACGCTATCATTTTACTGCTTCCCCCTGAGATTTCTCCTTCGTCTGTGAATTTCTTCCTGAAGGAATTGCACAAGGCTTTTCTTGAGAGAATTAGAGTCAGTCATAATGCAATTATTACCAGGTGCACAGACTTTGAAGTAAGTGAGATTGGTTTCAAATTCATTGGATAAGGTGAAATGCTTGACCTCTCTCCAATCTTCAGTTTCTTTAGCTGTTCAATGGGACAATATTACTTATTTCTCAGGAACTACATGAAATCATGCACTTAAAGTATAGTGCAGTGAATGGTATAAAGCACTTAAGGAATAGTTGTTATTTTTATCATTGGAAAATGGATTTATCTGACATGTTCACATTAGATATATATTGAACAGCCCCATGTACATATTTACAATTATATTAGACACTATATCTCTCCAGAGATTAAAAAGTAGAGTTAACGTTAGTCAGATTTTCTGAGAGCACGGAACTATAAATAACAAGGTAGAAAGAATGCTGGATTATATTTTGGTTCTGGTTCTGTCAATAGTCATTCATTTTTGTATTGATAGTCATTGAGAACTTATTAGGTTATAAATATATATTGGGGAATAAAAAAATACCATGCCTAAATTTATGGAGTTCACATTCTAGTAGGAATGACAGAAAATAAATAATTTAAAAATCAAGTAATTATATAAATAAAATTAGTATGTTTGGTGAAGGAGATGAATACATAACAGATGGTGAAGTATAATGAGGGCCCCATGGTGGGTATGATATTAGGGATGGTGTCTCTGAAGACTTAACACTTAAGGTAGTCCTGAAGAATGATAATGAGCCACTCGTGCAGGCAAGAGAGAGAAATCTATTCTAGATGGAAGGGATGAGCACGTATGAAAGCTCTGGAGTGGGGAGGGGCCTGTCATGTGCCATGAACCGAAAGGAGGCCTGTATGACCGTAGAGTGGTGAGCAAGGGCAGAATGACCCACACTGAGTTGAAGTAGTAGGTAGGGAATGGACCACTCAAGGCCTTGTAGGCCTTGGGAATTAATTTGGATTTTATCCTAAGAGTGAAGAAAAGTCATGGGTGTTTTAATCAAGAGAGAAACATGATACAATGTTATATTTTTAAAAGACCTGTTTGACTTCTTCATGTGGCAATGACGTGGAGGAGGCAACAGAAGTAAAAAGACCATTTAAAAGACTCTAGAAATGGCCTCTGAGAGATATGCTGGTAGCCAAAACTATGCTGATGATAGTAGAGATGAAAAGAAATAGACGTGTTTGATATTTATATTTAGAAATTATAAACAGCAGTACTCACTGAATGATTGTCCACATAGGGTAATGAAAGAAAAATATTAAGGATGACTCCAAGCGTCCTGGTTTGTAAATCTAGGTTGCTTGTACTGCCATTTATAGAGATATGAAAGACTGAAACAGAAAAAGTGGATAGAGGTATGAGGTAAACGTAAGTTTCAAACTCCCATGAGGTGTCCAAGTATAGATGTCAAGTATGCAGAAGGAATATCAATCTAGACATTTCAGGGATAGATTAGGTATACATAGAGATTTCAGAAATGTAGGGTATAGATAACATTTGTGGTTATAAGACTGACTCACAGCCCTTAGAGAAAGAGTACAGGTAGAGAAAAGATGCAAGAACCAAAAATTGTGACACCCAACATTCACTGGTAAAGAAGAGGGGAGGGACAAGCAAAGAGAACTAAATGCAGTCCATCTCCAAAGGCTCCCTAATATGCCTTTGTTTCTCTTTCCCATTGCCATTATTTCAGTTCTGGCCACCACTAGAGTTCTATTGAATCAAAAAGCTGTGATTTTTCAAGATGTGAGAAGTATCTTGGAGCTTCATTTTCTCACTTCTTCCTGTTTATGTAGTTTACACAGCCTCTGAAATAATCTGAGATAGGAACTAAAAAACAGATTCAAATGCTTTGCATCAGCACAACCACTCTCCACATGATGCACTTCTGTTACTATGTGAAAGAGTTTATTTACAAAGGTCTTAATGAATTTTTTGAAGGAATGATATCTGTTTGGTGAGTCTTTACTCAAGGTATGGCTCCACATGCAGAATAAAAGATTAAACAAACACATTAAGTGTATATGCTCTTTTGCTGATGGCATCTGTGAAGTTTTGACAGATTACAGAGCATTCCCCATTTGGACACATTTACCAACCTGAGAAAATTACAAGTGACAAGGAAAAACTATGGTAAACTCTTCCATTGTTCTTGTTTTAGGGCCTCTGCCATTTCTCTAGAAGTTAAAAAAAGAATTATACGGGTAGGACTGAGGGGTTTTTGTTATTCTTGAGTTTAGGTTTCTTAGGAATTGGAATGGATTAGACTGACAGGAGATTAACATGCCAATCCAACCACCAGTGTCTGGATTTCCATTCACTCAAATACCTAAGGATATTAACACATATTTGTTGTACACGTTGGGAATTATCTCCAGAATTATCCCACCATTTGAGATGTGTCATTAAAAATGAGCCTTTCTTTTCTTTTCTTTCAGAGAAAGCAAGGAATATTTTATTTAAGGGGAGTTACAACAATGGAGTTTTGTAGTAGAGGGTAGAGATTGGATTCAACTCCTTGGTCTTTTTTCTCAACATGTAGATTTAAAAGTGGGTCTGAAAAAGATGGTCTTTTAACTTCTGCCATATTATTAATTCATGTTGAAAAAATATTTTTACATAATACTTTCTTCATGAGGTAAATACATTGCAAAGAATTTTACTGATTTCCGACATAAATAATTGTTGCTAGTCAAGCAAGTAATGGGATAAAGTCCTCCCAATACACACAAGCTCAGTTACCTGCCTTTGATTTTGCTCATTACCAGTAAACAAGGTAGGAGGATATAACTTGAAAAACTGAGACCCAGTTTCACCATTTGTGAATCTTTAACCAAAATTCATTAAATCTTCTCTGATAGTGTCTATTAATGTTTGAGACAGAATTTTCTAAGCACCTAAAAAATGTCTGGTTGCAAAATTTCCCTAGTGTCTATCCCTTCTTAAAAATATAAATTAAAATAATTATTTTTTAAATGTATACATGTTTGTTTATATCTTTATATATTAATTACAGATTAAACTTCAGGTAATGGCCACGATAAGAAGAGTCAATAATATTGAGATTTGGTTTTCTTTTTAGAGGAGGCAGAGAAAGCATCCAAGTCATTTGTATATTCCTGGTGCCTAGCATGGTGCAGATGCATTGTCAGTGTTCAATACATGATTGTATAAGGAAATGATACCAGTTGTTTTATTTGGATTTTACTTTTGTTTTGTTTTGAGATGGAGTTTCACTCTTGTTGCCTGGGCTGGAGTACAATGGCACCATCTTGGGTCACTGCAACCTCCGCCTCCCGGGTTCAAGTGATTCTCCTGCCTCAGCCTCCCTAGTAGCTGGGATTACAGGCACGTACCACCACGCCTGGCTAATTTTGTATTTTTTAGTAGAGACAGGGTTTCTCTATGTTGGTCAGGCTGGTCTCAAACTCCCAACCTCAGGTGATCTGCCCGCCTTGGCCTCCCACAGTGCTGGGATTACAGGTGTGAGCCACCATGCCCAGCCTTACTTTTGATGTTAACTATAAGCATATGAAGGGACTTGCTGAGCAAATTATGCTACCTACCTGCACCTCTTCCAAAGCATCTGTTTTACACAGGTTGTTTTCATATTATGAAATGGATATTTTTAAAAGTATAAATTTATTTCCCAGGTCATATTCATTACTGAAAAAAAATTAGGGTTTGAATTATATGTATTTGGTTCTTGATGCCACCTAATTTAAATTTTACTGAAATTCTGACCCCAAAAATGCTCTATCCCCTGTTCCTACCTTTTATCTCCCTCTGAAAAAAAGGAATTGGTCAGAAAGGAAACAGTCCTGTGTTTTCCTATAGGTACTTCATGCTCAGAGTATGGCCACTTCTCTCTGCTGCTGCTGTAGCATTGGTTTTGTTATATAGCTGCTTCAGAGTCAACCACCAACCTCCAACTGCTTAAGCAAGATTCATAGCGATTTCTGTGCTGGATAGAAGAGACCTTTCCAGTCAAGAGACAACTTGGCTTCTAAAAGCTCACAAATATTTGGTACCCTGGAAGTTGGCTTCCTCTTTCAGGTTTACAGCACCCTCTGTTGGGAAAAGTTTGCCAAATCCAGAAATTGTGCAATAGCCTTAACATTGCTCAACCAATCTTGAAATTGTGCCATATGGAAGTTCTACTGCTTTTTTATTCTCAGATTTTTCAAGACCCATGCCTAATAATAGAAATTATTCTCAGAATTTTCACGACCCATGTGCAATAGCCTTAACATTGCTCAACCAATCCTGAAATTGTGCCATATAGAAGTTCTACGGCTTTTTAATAGAAATGATCTCAGAATTTTTGAGACCCATGCCCATAGAGCTCTGGAAGTCTTCTTTCTTTTGTGCAAGGCTCTTAATTTGGGGGCTTCAGAGACCTGATAAATATACTACTAAAATTCCACTTCACATTTTCTTCCATGGGACCTGAAGTACTCTTGCAAATGAGACTTCTGGTGACTATCATGAATTTCCCAGAATTCCTGAGATGTCTATGGATACCCAGTCTTATCGTAAATCTTGCTACACTAACCAAAAATATAAAGTATCCCTCTTTGCCAATATATACAGTCAAGGCTTAATTTAGTCTTCAATTGTACAAGAAATTGTGTAAGAAATGAATTAATCAAATTCAAAGCTTAAAAATAAACACATTTTTGAAGTAATGAAATAATAAAATAAAATAAAATAAAATTCTTTTATTTCTAGGACAACCTGAATCAAAGTTGACAGTTCAACATCTGCAGCTCCTAAAGAACAGGGCGATTTCCCAGTGCCTGAATGAGCCTGTATGAGAGGCTTTGGAGACACTTGGCCAAAATGGTGGGACATGTAAGTTGTTAGGCAAGTTATAATGACAAAGACAGATTGAATATTTAAATATTATATAAATTCCTATTAAATAAGAATGGCATATGGTATATATCAGGGAAATACTCTCAAAGGTTCATTTTCAGTTTAACATCTTCAACATATGTAAGTTCTCTTAAAAGTGCTAAGTCATATTCTGCCACATTTTGAAGAGCACCTCTATGCCAAGAAAAGGGGTAATCAGATTGCATTTTAGCCTAATTTCTGAGACACTGGGCAAAATAGAACCCTCTAGGTATTCATTAATGTGTTGTCTGCCATCCTTTAAAATAGAAAATGTAGCTCATTTCTTTCACTGATTACTTGGCATCGCATTGATGTTTTTGTTAGTTCCACAATACTTAATAGTTTTAAATTAAATCATCTTGATGCATTCCCATCCTGTATGTGTCATATACGTCCTCTGTTCACAGAGTAAAATATGTAGTTACTGTGAATTCCATGAAACACAATCTAGTATGCAAAATAATTTGTTTCCCTAAAACGAAATCTAATTTATATCTCGAGGCTCCATCTTCTGTTGCTGAACACTTCATCTTAGGTGATTTAAGCTTAACTCAATGAATATAAGCTTTTCTCAGTCAAGTTGTGTTTCTTCCTCATACCCTGCATTTTTCCCAGCATATGAAAGTTCCAAGGGCCTGTCTAATACCATGGCATTGTTGGGAAGGGATGTCTATTTCTTGGTCCTTGGCCAATATTCCTGTTACATCTGCTGAAATCCATATAATATCTAGCTAATGGTCCTTGTGAGATACCCTGTATCCTCCTAATTCTGTTATCTTTAGGTCTGTCGTTCTTTTCTTAGCTACCATGTTCTCTACTAATAGCAGATAGAAAATATTTAGATAGCCTCCCCTCTCTCTCTTGGGCCTCAGAAAACTACTGGAACCGTATCAGGCCCTCTATCATAGACCCACCATACCACCATTTCCATGGTACTGCTGCTGAACCATGGTGGCACCAGAGACCTTTCAAGGTTTATGACCACCTTGGACTTCACCTGAAGTATGAAGCATGAGTGTTTCTCTCTTTCATATCCCCAAACCTATTTTCAGTTTCTATTTCCCCCACCCCAACTGAGGGACACAGCTTGTGAAGAGGAATTCTCAGAATCACTTCTGAGAAGTACTAACCAGAGCTTCCTCTCTTGCTTCTTAGATATTCTGTTTTCCTCCAGTTCAGAGGATCTCTTATTTCCTTTGGTGTGGGAAAATTTGCTTATACATCATTATGCATTCTTCCAAATCAATTTTTTACAACTTTGGGTTCTGACTCTCAATGTTTAGGCTTCTGAAAGTTTCCTCTCTAAACTGTTTCTTTACCGCTAGTTTCAAAATAGACTTTAAATTGATTTTTTTTTCTCTGTATTTCTTCCATAACCTTTGCGTCCTGAGGCAGTGAATGTCAAGGTCTAGTTTGAAATGGAGAGAGCTTCGAAGTAAAAGGACATTCAAGAAAATTGGAAAATATATTGGTTAATACTTCTAAATGTTATATCGTAACAATAAAATTTCCAAATAACACTGTTATCAAAGTTTGGGGATATGCCCTAAGATTGCCAACTAGAGTATATAAGAATTAAAACATTTCTTTTTAGTATCAACAACTATTACAATTACACACATTTTCTTAAGCCATGTACCTGTCAACAACATTGTTCTCTGTGCATTGAAAGTGGAAGAGACCCACCCCATAAAGAATGAAGCCAAACATTGTGAAAATCTGCCCTTCTCTACAAGTCAACAGGTTGCTTCTAGTAAATGAATGAGAAGGAAAATAGAAAAAGTGTGCTCAACTCTAATCTTAGAAATTCAAACCCTTGAGCAGGAGAAGTCTTTCTCAAGCTGCTAATTATCTGTTCTGGTTCCAATTTGTTGGTTGAGAGGTAGAGGATACAGAAATCTCCTTCAGATATACAAGATTTCTTTTAAAGCTTAAGATTTACTGCCTTTTTTATTTCTTTTTCACCTGAAATCTCTTCTGTTATTTGATATTGCCTCCACCTGCTATGTGTACTCAGCTAAATATGTCTTGTCAGGATAGTATACAAGGATGTCACCAGCACCAATATGAATCTTTCTGGTAACAAGTATCACAACAACTCATCCCTCACTTAATTAAATGTTGCTCCTCTGATAGCCATATTGTTTCATCACGGTGATGTATCAGTTCCCAAAAGCTTTACTACCTTATTCTGGGACTCTTTGACTAATATCAATGTTGCCCCTTATGCTGATACTAGGTTGGTGCAAAAGTCATTGTAGTTTTTGCCATTCCTTTCAACAGCTAAAGAATAGATACTTTCTAGTAGAAAAAGAAATTCCCTCATTACCTACATCTTAATAGGTACACTATATTGTCTAGTATTAACTCTGTGTCAACCACCCTCATAGTCTCCTATATATACAGTGAAATAAATACAGTGAAACAGCTGAGAACCACATTTCCCAGAGTACCTTTCCTCATGATAAAATTTGCCAATGAAAGACATACACAATATGGGAAACAGAAGAGAAGGAGGGATCATTACTCTCTGGAAACAACTGCAATCAGACAAGTGGGCAGACATGAAGTTTGAAAGAACTTCCAGAACTTCTTAAGAATCACCATCATCCACGTTTTGTATATCATACTTGTATGGTTATAGTTGGTTAGAGTCCTCCAAATATTTCTGGCATTCACAACAGCTTCGAGGGACATTCTTGAGACCCTCACTTCATTGCTGCAGATTGAAATAATTAGGGAATCTTCTAAATGTTCCTGGGATCTGTTGTGGCTTTGGGATGACCTTAGGAGAACCACCTGCTTCAATGTGGAAGGCTGAATTAATTGGTTGTGGCTTCCTTGACCTTTGCTCCCCGTTTTTCCTTTCAAATGTTGAATAACTTTTAATTCCTCCAACTAAAACGTTCATACTTTGCATATATAGAGTGGCTCTG
The DNA here is from genome assembly GCF_024542745.1 of Macaca thibetana thibetana. Lineage (NCBI taxonomy): Eukaryota > Metazoa > Chordata > Mammalia > Primates > Cercopithecidae > Macaca > Macaca thibetana. Next base: position 109,264,322 of record NC_065598.1, read on the forward strand.
ATTTCTTGATC